>NW_021914889.1:0-17736 GCF_006229205.1 Suricata suricatta | reverse complement strand
TCCATAGCGGCACTTTCTACAATAGACAAATCATGGAAAGAGCCTAAATGTCCATCACCTGATGAATGGATCAAGAAGATGTGGTATATATATACAATGGAGTACTATATGGCAATGAGAAAGAATGAAATATGGCCATTTATAGCAAAGTGAATAGACCTTGAGGGTGTCATGCTAAGCGAAATAAGTCAGGCAGAGAAGGATAGATACCATATGTTTGCATTCATAAGTCTAACAGGAGAGACCTGGCAGGGGACCATGGGGAGAGGAAGGGGGAAAGAGAGCAGGGGAGAGTGAGGGACACAGATCAAGGGAGACTACTGAATACTGAAAATGAACCATGGACTGAAGGGGGAGGGGGCAGGGGGGAGGGGGTGATGGTCATGGTGGGGGGCACTTTTGGGGAGAAGCACTGGGTGTTTTATGGAAACCAATTTGAAAATAAACTATTTTAAAAAAGTAATAATAATAAATAATCAGTACAAAAAAGAAAAGAGAAAAAAAAGAAAAAAAAGCAGCAGCTCCCCCTTGAGGATAGGCGTCTTTTGGTGTGGTAGGTTTTGGAGGCTGCTCTCACAGGCTCCACCTTGCTGGCTGCAGAGAGTAGAATGGCAGCACGCCAAGCTCTTTTGGAACTAAGCACTGTAGGCCACTCTAATGAGTCTGATCTCCTTGTGCGGCAGCTGAGCCAAGTTGTATTTTCCAGGCTCGCCTCGGTTCAAAGTCCTAGTCCATGCACTTTTATGGTACCACAGATGAGATATACTTGCTTTGGCAGCTGTCTTCTTCAGGAGAGGGATCAGTTTCTCTTGGCTCAGGCCAGTATTTGCGTTGCCGCAGCCTGAGGAGAGGTGTGCTGCCTGAGGCAAGGTGCGCAACAGGAGGTGAAGTGCACGCCCTCAAAGACACTGCTGCGGACTCCCAGCCCCCAGCCAGGATAGTGGTTGCCTAGGGGGAGGGATGAGTTTCTCTTGACACCAGTGGGATTCGCGCTGCTGCTGCCTAAGGCCCCGGGCGCTGCTGGAAATAAGCTGCGTGCTCCTGCTGCTGTAGCATGTGCCCCAGCTTCCACTGCCACCAACTCCCTGCCAGGATCACGTAGGGGTGGGAGCTATTTTTTTCCCTGTTGGCACCCGGAATTCTGGATTCGTGTGGCCAATGCTGGAGGCGAGATGTGCCGTGGAAATGAGGTATGTGCTCCCACTCCCACAGCCGAGGACGAAGTGAGTGCCCCTGGTGCCGCCGCAGCAGCCGCCAACTCCCTGGAGGGATGGCGCAGGGCTGGAAGCTGTTCTTTCTCTTGTGCCACCTGGGTCAGGATTTGGGCTAGCCAGTAGTTATATATGGAGTGAGAGTTTCTCTCTCTGAGCATGGTTAAACTTTCTTTATCTCTTTCCCAGAGATGGTACTATGAGCGTGTTCACATCTCTGTCGCTTCCCTTTGTCTCTCAGGAGCTTGCCTCGTGTTGGGCTGGGGCTCTCACCTCCCCTGCCCTTCTCGGGCTGGCCCATTTTTCAATCTCCCCAGTTCGTACTCACTCACTCAGGTATCTTTGAGGTGGTCTTCTTTCTGGAGTCCGTATTTTCTCCTTCCTCTCTTGCAGATGGGAGCAATGTCCTTCTCAGTTCGATAGATGGGGTAGATGAAGTTTACAGAGCTCCCTTTTTCTCCTCCTCCAAAATTCTTATGTTGAAACTTAATTCCCAGGATTTAGATGTAGGGCCTTTGGGAATTGATTAGGTCTTGAGTGTGGAGTCTTTATGAATGGGGTTAGTGTCCCCCTAACAGAGACCACAGAAATTTCCTTCATCCTTCTGACATTTGAGGACACAGGAGGAAGATGGCCATCCATGAACCAGGAAGCAGTCCTTCCCAGAAAATGAGTCTGCTGGCTCTTTGATCTTGGACGTCTCAGCTTCCAGAAATATGAGAAATAAATTTCTGATCTTTCTAAGCCTCCCATTCTATTGTATTTTGTTAAAGCAGCCTAAATGGACTAAGACACAGTCCTAGTTGGTCAGGGCCAGAGACATGGTGAAAGCCTTACCCATACCAACACAGTTCCCATACTGCCCATATTTGTTGGTTCTTTAAGGAAATTTTCTATTTTGCATCTTCATGCAAACACTGTGGAATAGGAGAAAGAACAAACATATAAATACATTTGACAAGAACTATTGGCTAGCACTCTGTACAACCATCTAACCATATACTTTGGCCAAGTCTACCTATTTCATGGACATCAATGACATAAATGACAAAATAATTCCTGGCACATAGCATTATTTAACACAAGCTACTTTGCACAAATACATCCATTGTTTTTTCCATGATAATTTCATTTCCCTTTTCAACTTCTGGGAGAGTATGTTTTATCCCCACTTATTTGTATATGAAGAGTGTTTTCAGGAAATCCAAAATTTAATTTAACTCTAGTTATATAATATTAGCAATATTTCCCCTATTTTCTCTACATAGTTGAGTTTCAGCACAATAGGTAGCAGCAAAAGCAGGTTCCACAAGTCTCAAAATATTTATATTTATTCAGGCTGTTCCTAGTGCAAGAGCCCATCCATCTCCTAGGATGCAGCAGATGGAGCAATCGCTGCTGACTGATTTGAGTAGGAATTCCTCTGAGTCAGTTGTGAACTTGGCTGGGAATTGAAAAATGAGTATGATTTTGCTAAATGTAAGTTGATAAGGAAAAGCAGACAAGGTTTATGCTAAAGATGTTCAGAAAATATAAAAAGCAAGTCTCTGGTAGAATAATGCTGCATTGACTGTTGTTCTTGTGTTCTCTTCTGTAAGGGGCCCTGAATCAATCTTTTCTAATAATGGTGCATGAACAACAAGTTAATGTTAACAAGTTAAACCAGAAATAGAGCAGGCAGCAAAGTGGTAATGGGGACTTGGAAAGTGCTGTGGGGGTCATGGAGAAAATATACTGCTACAGAAATGCCTCTTCAACCTTTATTAAATGTTTCTACTATAAAAGCTGTAGTTTAGTTTAGAAAAAAGCTTCTCTTTGGAGATTAATGTCACCATGATGTAATCAACCTTAAAGTGCTTTACAAAAAAAAAGAAATCTAGAATAAGGGTGAATATATCCAAGTTGCAGGACAATAAGCAATGCTCTTCAAATATTGTAATCATTAATATAGATACATTTCACTGTCAACATTTCTGATACACAAATACCCTAATTTACCAAAAATAAATTTTTATATGTATATGTACAGAGACAGAGAGAGAAAGCATAAGTAATTCCTTGTTGAAAGTTTGACAGCATTTAAAAAATTCTAAGTATCCTTACTGTGATCATTTATATTTACTATCATATCCAAATATCTATCGGGTGGGTTAGAATTCACAGCTGGTAATGGTGAAGTTGGCCATCTACCTTAGGAAGCCAACTTCCTAACAACAATGTTCAGGAGAAGGAATACAGGAGTCTCGACTTTCAAGCTCAGGTCCTCAACTGAGTTGTGTCACCCTGGGGAAGTCCCTACATGATTTGGGGCCCTGTTTTCTCATATGTTGAATTAGAAAGTTGGATGAAATCTAATTTAAGGTAGCTTCTAGTTCTAAAACTAAATAAAAGAAAGTGATCAAATGTTCAGGAATCCCAAATGGGATGAGAAGACAAAGAAATGCTTTCTAGAGAAGGTAGAATTGGAAATAGATAGTAAAGGATACATGATGAAAATCAGTTATATTGGGTTTGTGTTCCTGGGGGAACAAGTCTATAGGTATGAAAGTTGGGAAATGTGGAGCTTTAGAGGAATACAAGTGGTCTAATTTGACTAGAAGAGGAAGGACAGGTAGAGAACGTGTTGAACATGCAGACTGGGACCATATGTTTATTTATTCAGCAAATATTTATTAAGCATTAATACGTTCCCAGATACTATTTTATCTGCTTTCAAGAGCAATCTGAAAAGGCTGGGGGTGAACAGCAAATGTGAGCCATGTCCTGAATCAGATGAAGACACATGCATGTGGTCTTCAACATCTGTATCAGCAAGGCCATCAAGACACGTCTCTTTGAAGCATCCTTAGCATAGGTTTTCCACTCAGCATAGAATCCATCAGAGCAAACCAAACATACATCCTACCTGAATTCAGGAAAAGAAAGGAGGGGTGAACCTGAAAAAAACCGACATCAAAATTGACTTTTGGAATCTAATAAAAGATGAATGTGCAATATAAAGGCTAAATAATAAAGATGCAAATGTAACCAATTGTTACCCTGTAGAGGACATTGGCATACGAAATTAATAATACACATATCAGACTGGGAACATAGGTCAGGTTTTATGAGAAGTGATTTTTTTCCTTGGCTTTTATAATGCAAGAAGATGAGTTTGTAATTGTATGTCTCAATGGTAGCTTTTCTTTCTGACTTGGTCATTTAAGGCAATCTGTGTGGATACCAGAATTATTCCACCAATCTTCTAAAGATTGGTGGGGGGAAAATGTGATCATAAAACTCTAAGAGTTGACATCAGAATAAAGTTCACTTTCTCTTTTCTGGGACTATCAGTAGTTTTTAAATTTCAATTCATATTTTGGCCTTATGAAGTTTATTTTTTCAAACAAGAATAAAAGTACACATAGAGCTTTATGTTCTCTCTCTCTCTCTCTCTCTTTTTCTCTCTTTGTTTTTCAGTGTAAACTGAAAGAGGGAAGGCTCACGGAAAACACTGAAGGGAGAGCTCACCACTTCCCTGTGTTCCTCCATCTTGTAAGGCCGCTGCTGACTGCATCTCCCCACCCCCACCTATCACCGCCTTTAAGATGCGCTTTCACAAGAACAAACTAGAATATGTTAGTGAAATGAAATGAGGATGTGGGTCAGGAGGGGTCCTCAGCCAACCAACAGAATGGATATCTGTCTTCAAAAGTTTCAATTTTGTCCAAAAAAAAAAAAAAAAACATGGTAGCCAAAATTCTGATCCATTTTAAAACATTTCCATGGAAATGTGATAGACTTCATATATACACAGCTAAACATGCTTTATTTCATACAGAAATTTTTTTTCTATATTTAATTTATAAGCTTCCTTCCCCTATTGTTAATCATTTTAACCTAATTCTAGATGAAACCAAAGACTATTTCCTCTACTTGGGTAATTAGAGAAATTTCCTCTATGTAGGTAATTTGAAAAAAGAAAACACTGCCAATGTTGCCTTCCTAAACTGCACATCTTTACTTATCAGTTTTTTTTTAATAATGTGAATGAGAACTCAAATGGCAAGCTCAGCAAACACGGAATATTATGTGCTAACCTCAGTTTACCTCTGATGCATTATTCAAGTCTCTGTTTTTAAAATGTCAGTTAACTCAGGAATTTGAAAAATTAGTTCTAATTTCTGTCAACTCTCAGCAAGGTTGATGTTTTAAGATCTATTGAAGCGGGGCATCTGGGTGGCTCAGTTAAGCACCAGACTTCGGCTCAGGTCATGATCTCACAGTTTGTGGGTTTGAGCCCCAGATTGGGCTCTGTGCTGACAGCTCACAGCCTTGGAACCTGCTTCGGATTCTGTGTCTCCCTCTCTCTCTCTGCGCCTCCTCTGATCACACTGTCTCTGTCTTTCAAAAATAAATGTTTAAAAACTTTTAAAAAATAAAATTTAAAAAAGATCTATTGAAGCTAGCATTTTGATTACACAAGATCAAATGTAGTTGAATCAAACCACTTGATACTCGACATAAAACTTTATTTAATACATTTTCCTTTTCCTAGGACCTCCTACAGTGCTATTTATGTTGAGGTCTTTAGGGATCTCAGGCATGTGTATTCCAGGCCCCAAAGCTCAGATATACACTAGGGTTGATGTGCTCTTTGGAAAAAATTCTTTTCTAAAATGTGGTTTTATCCAAGATTCTTTGCTCCACAAAGCTATAATCATAAAATACTTTTTCCAATAATAAAATCCTACAGTAATATATCAGGAGCAATATATCAGGAACTTTACCACAGTTTATTACTACAGAAAGAGGTCATTTAAATCCAATAAAGCATCATCTTCATTTAACCTCTTTTATGATGAGCTGAGCTTAGGTATTATAAAATATCTTTCCAAGTTTGCCCTTAAAAATAATTATGCAAACAAATAAAGATAGAGCATTGGGAAAGAGCACGGGATTTTCATTTAGAAGGTTTGAATCTCTGTTCTTTTCTTTACTAAGCCGCCTAAACTTGGGAAAATTCACTGTTAACTTATCCCATCTGAAAAATAGAGGCCTATGGAGCACCCAGTGGTACTTCTTAGGAACAAATGCCAAATGTGAGTCAAACACCCAGTCCAGCAGCGCTTGGAGCCCGCACGGATGGCAACTCTTTCCCCCACCCCTGCCATTTACAATAGTTTATCAAGCATCATTTGGTTTGGGAACATAAATCGATGGAAAACATGTCCTGCTTCATAGGGAAATGAAAACTAAGTTCCAGGTTACTTAGGGGATGTGGTCCAGGCAGCTGGCCATCCCCCAGGAAGGCAAGGCTGCAGGAGGCCAGAGGCAGCTGCCTGTCTGCCATTGGATTGGCACTTTCTGCGGATGGTTATATTGCTCACAGATGGTGCCTTGATAGAGGCGTGTTCACTGTGGTGTTGAAAATGTTGTGGGCACTGAACCACAGGCACGGTTTCATTCCCCTATTTCCAAAACAATGCTGGAAATCCTCTGAGACTAGTTCTAGAGTCTAACTCTGGCCACTTTAGATTTCCACTCTTCAGAAGTCTAACTACAAGGTTCAAGAGACCACTTTCTCTCCTTCCCATCCCCCTACCCCGTCTCTAACGATTTTGGCAAACCACCATCTAGTTCTATTTTTATTAGAACATTTGGCTTGTGGGATATTTTATGTTTCCTAGGTGAATGGAAAAATGAGAACAAATGCATATATACTTAAAGTACGTAAAGACATCACTAGTAGTAACTGGTTTGGATTGAAATGTAGTTTCTTTGGCCAGGAGCAAATAACCACCTGTCTCAAACAGGTGATAGCAAATTCTATTCTAGCAGAAATGAGGTAGGGAAGCCTAAAGAGGTATAGCTTTAAAGTAGGGTTTATTTTCTTTGTTCCTTCCTGAGGAGAATGGTTTGAAGAAGGAAAGGTTGGCCAACAGAGTTCAGGTCTTTCTCATTTGAAATATTTTGTGGGTATTATTTTGCATAAAATTTCTGTTTCTCAGGCTTCTTTAAAAACGTTTTGGCAGCAGGTGGCTCAGTCGGTTAAGTGTCCAACTCTTGATTTTGGCTCAGGTTATAATCTCACGGTGCATGAGTTCAAGCCTCCCATGGGCTCTGCACTGACAACACAGAGCTTCTTGAGATTCTCCCTCCTTCTCTGCCCCTCCTCCACTCCCTCTCTCAGTCTTTCTCAAAATAAATAAACTTAAAAAAAATTGGCAGCAGCATAGTGAAGTATTTTATTTTTTCCTTCAGAAATCTTGGAACAGATTAAAGAAAGGGTCGGCAACTGCAGATTCTGCCCCTTTGAAGCTTTATTGCTTATTTTGGGGAGTGTGGACCAAGCTAATCCATGGATTTCCCAGGACTTTTTTCCCCCCTCTCACCTGCATATAAAATGTTTTGTTCTGCATATAAAATGTTTTGTTCTGCCATTTGTCCATTCAAATTTGACTATAAGAAGATGTTACATAATTCACTATTAATATATATTTATCATTGTAATGGTGTTTCTACCCATTTTATAAAGCACACAATTCAGAATTGATATCTGCCCCATAGTACAGATTTGAGATTTATTAAAGAATCTGTATCACAAATAACTGTACTTGCACCTGAAGAACACTAAAGTTAATGGAAAAACCTGAATCAAAATCTCAGTTCTTCTATTTTGTGGCTTTGTAAATGTGAGTCACTGAGGCTTGGTTTGTTCACCTTTAGAAGGAAATAGCCATAGTATTAATATAGGGATTACATGACTTCACGGACAGTCTTTAAAACAGAGTGTTCCACAAGTATTAGTTGTCAGAGTAGTTGAATAGGCATGGGCATTTGCCATCATGCTTTGCAGAAAGTATCTAGTTCTTATATTTCCTATGATATGCAAATAAAAGTTAATCTTTCAGGAGACTACATCTCCAAAAAATAATTATTTCTTTATTCAGGAAAGTAGATACAGTTTTCAGAAATAGTTAAGGGAATGTCAACTTTATTAAAATTATTAAGTAATTTTGAGAAGTCAATGATTTATATATTCTACCTGTAGTTCACTACTCAGTTTTACATCTATGCAGATATTTAGGAAAGTAGAAGTATGTTTTTGTTTGGTTTTGTTTATTGGTTTGTTTTTGAATTTTTTTTTAAAGGTGATTACTGTTTATAAACACTACAAATTTGATTGACTCATTCACAGAAAGGTTTTCTTTTTTAACAAAAACTGTAGTAAATATATTATGCATATAATTCAAATACTGAATTTATTTTTTAAATACTTAAATATACATTTACTGGGCTGTTGGTTATGCATCCAACTTTGGCTCATAGTCCGTCAGTTCAAGCCCCATGTCAGGCTCTGTGCCGACAGCTCAGATTCTGTGTCTCCCTCTCTCTTCGCCCTCCCCCACTTATTCTCTCTCTCTCAAAAATAAACATTAAAAACATATAAGTATACATTTACCAAATTTAAAATCAAATGGCACCATAACTAAGAATCTTTCCTTAGGCATTCTTGGCTGGAAAATGGATTTTATTTTATGTGTGTGTGTGTGTGTGTGTGTGTGTGTGTGTTAATTTGAATATGAGTATTATTGATAAACTCTCACAATATCTTTTGCCCCTAAGTTCAACCAAAAGAAATGCTACTTGATTTTCATACAAAGATATAAGCCAAGTAGAACATGATTATTTTGAAATTATGTTTAGTTTTAGTTTTGCTTTGTTTCATTCACAGCATAGGAGTGAAGGGCGTTCTTTTTGTTGGTTCAACCTGATGTAATTCTCCTTCAGCCTGGTCGATTTGTGGTGATGTGCTTTCTGTCCTCAGCAAGAGGGTGAAGAGCAACCACAAATTGCCCTTATTCAGTTTATAAAATGCTCAGTGTTGCTCTGAGCAGGGAATCAAATTACAAAGAACACCAAGACCTTCAGGAAAGGTCTGGTATATAGAGCACAGTATCAGCACTGAACCAAAATGAAGCCCCACCCAAGACGCTAAGAAAGGATCCCATATCACCATGGCAATCTGATTCCCCCTTTTCCAAGGTGACCACTACCTTCCTAGACCCCTCCATCTGCAACTTTTCACAGTCTTTGTTGTTTCTGATTTCTATGGAATAGGGTTCTATGAAACAACCTCTTTTTTGAAATGACTTTGTCAGTGATCTTGCCATGTGTATAGTTTCAACTTTTGCCTCTGAGAAAACTTCTAAATCAAGCTGTGAGGTCCTGGAGAACAACTTCAGGGGGATAATTTTAAACTATAGGGTCAGAAATCAATGTATATAGTTTAACACTGAGAAGTGAACATGGTACAAATACTAATAGCTATAGCTCTATAAATAGTCACAAGTCAAAAGGATAGTCACTAATCCAAATGGCCACAAGTCAGAAGATGATCTCTATGTACAAATAGTGCTTATAGCTATTCTTTTGAGTTGGCTATAAATAGTCATTTTCAAACACAAAACGAAGCAATATTCTTAAATGCTTCAGAGTGAAGGAGTATTTTATATCTTTTTATCCTAGGCCAAAAGCTTAGGTTATGGTCAACTTTTAGTATGAAGCCCAGTTTAATGGATGGTGGGTCTGGGCGTTCAGGTGGTGACACACAGAGAATATCCAACATCCAGTTATTTTGTAAGATATTCTTTTTGTAATATGTTCCATGTGAAATGTAGCTGAGATCACAGACATGATCTAGTTCTCTGATTTCTGACTTGAACTAAAGAGTGGAAAGCTTTTAGAAAACATAGTATTATTCCCTCCAACCAACATAAAAATCCCTGTAATTGTGATCATTTAATTAGTATATGCTATGTGGATAAATTCTAGCAACTTATATGTACAAGTTATGAAATTTTTAATGTCTTTAACTGAATGGTTTTAAAATGCTGTTGGGACTGAAATATTCTCTGAAATACGATTCAGTTAACTCTGTTTAATATAAGGAATGTTTGGAAACTAATTGTCAACCCAGATAATGGTTTCATCTCTAGGAAAGCATAAATTCCTTATTATTAGGCAACTGGAAACTTATTTTATGTGTTTAATGATGTGGCTGTTGTAAAACTAGCTTGAGTAAACTGCTCATAGTAGGTAGTATGTTTTCTTGTGAGGTGGTTTCATTTAGAACAGTTATAGTTGTATGTGTGACTATGTGATCAAAAATCGTTCTCATTCAAATTAATTGTGAAGTGTTTGAGTAGCATCTTATTGCGGAGCATTGCATCTATATTAGTTAGAAGCCTAAGTTACCAGTACTGGATTTTAAGCAAAAATATTTTCATTAGGTCTTAATTTAACCTTGTATCTTTAATTTTTTTCCTGTAGAGTAGCATTTCTGATTTGGCTTTTTATTGGAGATGTGAGTTCTGAAAATCTGTGAGATACAAGTTCAAACTGGCTTTCAAGGTTAAGTGGAAATCTCCCATGTTTTTTCCACCAAACTCCCTCTCTCATTCCCCAGAGCTGTCTTTTCAGAACATTGTATTTCCTCAAGTTCCCTTTTCACTCCTTCTTGTGCCAGTAGTTTGGTGCTTACTTTTAACCAATTTTCTTTATATTTAAAGTGTATATTTCAGGTGCAAGTTGAGTTTTGTTTCAATTTTTTTATCCAGCATAATAGTTTTTGTCTTTTGTGTGTTTACTCTACTTATACTTTAAGTATTGATATAGTGTAGTGCCTGTGTGGCTCAGTCAGTTGAGTGTTCGATTCTTGATTTCAGCTCAGGTCATGATCTCATAGTTTGTGGGTTTGAGCCCCATGTCAGGCTCTGTGCTGACAGCATGGAGCCTACTTGGAATTCACTCTCTCCTTCTCTGCCTCTTCCCTATTCATGCTTTCTCAAAATAAATAAACATTTTTTTAAAGTACTGATATAATTGGTTTAATTCTATTTTCTGGCTATTTGTTTTCTACTAGTCCCATCTGTTCTTTCATTGATGTTGTTTCTCTTTTCCTGACCTCTTTTGGATTAATCAGGTATTTTTTTATTATTATGCTTTTTTCTCTACTGTTGAATTTTAGTACTACAGTTTTGCATTTTCAGTAGTTTAAAATACATTTCAAGATGCATCTTTGACTTATTGCATTTAAGTAAATACTTGTACCAGTTCTTGAATGCTACAAGAACCTTATGAGAGTTTATCATCATTTTGCTTTCTTTCCCCATAACTGGGTAACTTTTGAGGGTAAAAAGTTCACTGTTAGTACTTATGTTGCCAGAATTGGCATACACTTGTTGGACCAGAAGCTGCCGCTGTTTTGAACAAAAGCAGTGCAAGATAATGATTAAGGAGAAAACTCCGGGAACATCACCACCGATCATGGGCCCAATCCTTGATCTGCCATTTTCTAACTGCATCATTTTTGGCAAATTAAACTGCGCTGTCTTAGTCTTTTCATCTGTATAAGACAGAAGTAAAAATATGATCAAATGAGATCAAATTCATATGGATATTATGAGGATTTAAAAAGAAAATGCTGGAGGGCACAAGATGCTTCCTGGCATATAGTAGTTACTTAACAAATAGCAGTGATTATTTTTCCCATAATTTTTTTCAAAAACACATGCTTGCCTTCCCTCAAGTTTATACTTTGCTTTTTTTTGAGAACATTTTCTGACGGTTGCAGGGGATGGAGGGCATCATCTCACTAAGCTTCGCAGGAGTGGCCTCAGTCTGTTCCTGCAGCTAATCTTCCCAAACGCATATGGAACATTCCTTCAGCCCGCACGCAAGCCTTGAGGGTTGGCAATCTCCCAAGAATACAGTCCAAACTTATTAGCGCAGCAAAGAATTTCCAGTACAGTCTTCAGTACAGTCCATATTCTATCCAATTCAACTCCATGCTGCTCTCAGTTCAATAATAATCATGCCTTAGGGCCCTTGGTCAGGCTGCCTGGAGAATGGCCACTTATACTTAGGACTCATGCCCTCTTCATTGTTTAGGTTTCTCTGGTCTTTCACAATTGAGTTAACTTTCATCCCTTTTTTTGTGTGTGGTAACTTGGTATGTATCAGCAACTGTGAGAGCAGTGTAAAAGAGTATTTCAAGAGTTAAATTAATACATGACATCAGCATGACAAAAAGACTCTAAAGGTAACACTTCCCCAACCAGAATAATGAAGAAATACAACAGTGGTTCTCATTCCCAGAAGGGCATTGAAAACACTTGTGGGATGTTTTTGTTATAGCAATGACACTTCTGCTATAATGCTTATAGTGAACCTGTAAATTTGTTCCAAGGCAATTAATATACCAGGGAGCAATCTGACTATAAAGCAAAATTTGATTGTGCTTTTTCCAAATTTCATCCAATAGGAAACACTAAGGTGAATGCAGAAAACTGCACTGATATGAACCCAACTGTGTGGGAATACACAAAATACACCACACACTAGGGGAAGCAGAATACATACTCCCCCTAGAATGTGCCACTTTGCATGTGGATTATTTTGAGTTGAAGACTATCAGTGCTCATCAGACTAAGGAAGGGCTTTTTACCTCCCTATTAAATGCCTACAAGAATTTAGATAAGTGGTCTGTCTGTTCCAGGAGGAGAGCTATTAGAAGAAATAACTTTTATATCCAGAAAGACTTATCTGCATGACAAGGCAAACGTGTTTATGAAACATTTGCTCTTTTTATTTTCCTATGAATAGTCTCCCTCCCTTTTGAAGCCTCAGACACAAACTCCTTCCACCTAGCTCAGGATAGTATATATAAAACTCAATACCTGACTGCTAGAGAGTCTCATATTTTTTCTAATATTTTATTTATTGTTGAGAGAACACAAATGGGGGAGGAGCAGAGAGAGAGAGAGAGGGAGACAGAGCATCCTAAGTGGGCTCCGCACTAAAGCAGCGAGCCCAATGTGGGGCTTGAACTCATAAACCATGAGATCATGACCTGAGCTGAAGTTGTATGCTCAACCAACTGAGCCACTCAGGTGCCTCAGAGTCTCATATTTTTGTGAGGCTCCTGCACTTACTAAGTTTGTTTTTCTCCTGTTAATCTGGCTTGTGTCAATTTATTTATTAGACTAGCCAAAGACCCTAGAAGGAAAGAAGGGAAAAGTTTTCCACCCCACAACAACCTTCTCTCTCTCTCTCTCTCTCTCTCTCTCTCTCTCTCTCTCTCTCTCTCTCTCTCTCTCTCTCTCTCCCCCGCCCTCACTTCAAGCTATCTCAGCTCATGATGTGTGTTATCCTACAAAACTATGTTTTATTATTCTTTTGTGTTTGTGAAATGTTATATATAAAACAAAACAAAACAAAACAAAACAAAACACTAATGCAACATCTCAAATCTATTTAAGAATTCTGGTTCAGGTGCACCTGGGTGGCTCAGTGAGTTAAGCTTACAACTTTGGCTTAGGTCATGATCTCACAGTCTGTGGGCTCGAGTCCCGCATCAGGTTCTGTGCTGATAGCTCAGGGCCTGGAGCCTGCTTCAGATTCTGTGTCTCCCTCTCTCTGCCCCTCTCTCCCTCATGCTCTTTTTCTCTGTCTCAATAAAAAAAAAAATTTTTTTAAATAGTTTGTTGTCAAATTGGTTTCCATATAACACCCAGTGCTCCTCCCCACAAGCCCTCCTCCATTACCACCACCTCTTTTCCCACTCCCCTCCCATTTCAACCCTCGGTTTGTTTTCAGTATTCAATAGTCTCTCTCAGGTTTTGCATCCCTCTCTCTCCCCAACTCTCTTTCCCCTTCCGCTCCCCACGGTCCTCCATTAGGTTTCTCCTGTTCTCCTGTTAGACCTATGAGTGCAAACATATGGTATCTGTCCTTCTCCACCTGACTTATTTTGCTTATTAGCATGACACCCTCAAGGTCCATCCACTTTCCTACAAATGGCCATATTTCATTCTTTCTCATTGCCATGTAGTACTCCATTGTATATATATACCACATCTTCTTGATCCATTCATTGGGTGTTGGACATTTAGGCTCTTTCCATGATTTGGCTATTGTTGACAGTGCTGCTATGAACATTGGGGTACATGTGCTCCTATGCCTCAGCACTTCTGTATCCTTTGGGTAAATTCCTAGCAGTGCTTTTGCTGGGTCATAAGGGAGTTCTACTGGTAGTTTTTTGAGGAGCCTCCACACTGTTTTCATGAGTGGCTGCACCAGTTTATATTGCCACCAACAGTGTAGGAGGGTGTCCGTCTCTCCACACCCTCGCCAGCATCCATAGTCTTTTGATTTGTTCATTTTAGCCATTCTGACTGGCATGAGGTGGTATCCCAGTGTGGTTTTGATTTGTATTTCCCTGATGATAAGTGATGTTGAGCATCGTTTCATGTGCCTATAGGCCATCTGGATGTCCTCTTTGGAGAAGTGTCTGTTTATGTCTTTTGCCCATTTCTTCACTGGGTTATTTGTTTTTCGGGTGTGGGGTTTGGTGAGTTCCTTGTAGAATTTGGATATTAGCCCTTTATCTGATATGTCATTTGCCACTATCTTTTCCCATTTTGTCGGTTGCCTATTAGTTTTCTTTATTGTTTCCTTTGCAGTGCCGAAGCTCTTTATCTTGATGAGGTCCCAAGAGTTCATTTCTGCTTTCATTTCCCTTGCCTTTGGGGATGTGTCGAGTAGGAAATTGCTGTGGTTGAGGCCAAGGAAGTTGTTTCCTACTTTCTTCTTGAGGCTTTGATCGTTTCCTGACTCACACTCAGGTCCTTCAGCCATTTTGAGCTTATTTTTTGTATGGTGTAAGAAAGTGGTCTAGTTTCATTCTTCTGAATGTTGCTGTCCAGTTCTCCCAGCAGTCTTTTTTCCATTGGATACTCTTTCCTGCTTTGTCAAAAATTATTTGGCCATGCATTTGTGGGTCCAGGTCTGGATTCTCTATTCTATTCCATTGGTCTATGTGTCTGTTTTTGTGCCAAAAAAAAAAAAAAGAAAAAAAAACCCAAACCAATTCTGGTTCAAAACACCAAGTAGTGCTTAGAGAAGAGAAAGCACTGGAGGATCCTAATGTAAATCATCAAATCCTTCTAAGGATCCTTTTGGTGCTAGTAGTGGTAGGTTTGTGATGTCTAAATGGGGGGTGTCTCTCAATTGGAAAGGGGCCGCAAATGTTGGGTGATGGTGATGTGGAAGCCAGCAGCATGAGAGGTAAAAGAATTCACCTAAGCCAGAACAAAGGAGATGGAACTTTATTGAATACACTACAAGGGTGTGGCAGGCAGGTGAGCAGAGGAGAGGCTGTCTGCAAGGAGGTAGTGGGCAGGACTGCTTCTAAGGAGGGAAGGTGAGGGGGTATAGCAACATGGAATTCCCTCCCCCCCCCTTTTTTTGGTAACTGTATCTGGTTATAAGTAGCCACTGGTCATTTGGGGCCTGTGGATATTTTGAGGTGGGTCACCTGATGGGCCTGTCTGTATTTAGCCAGGTGGGCACTGTGGCCCCTTTCTACATTCTGTAGCTCAAGCCTGTTTGCCTAAAAGTGACCTCTGCAAGGCTTAGTTGTTTCCAACATCACTATTTCCAATGTCTTCATCCACCAGGTAAAGCTCCCAATGCAAATGCGAAAGCTGAAAAAAATTGTTCCAGCAATGAGGCAAATGTTCATTGAAGACTAAGGTTACACATTGAATCAAATTTCAATTTTGATGAAGTAGCTATCTAATATAAGCCCATGCTCTGAAAGATCTACATTTCTAAGGACATGCCCTGGGGAATTGAGGCTGAGAGAGCTCACCAACAGGAGGACAATGAGTCAGACTCATCCACATTTGATATTACATAACCCCACCTTTTTCAGAAAACCTTTCTTTGATCACTTCATAATAACTCTCAAGCTAAAGCCCACCCACACTTCTCCAAGCAAATTCCAGGTCTTTTGCAAGGCAAAGTGCCATATTTACCCTAGAATGTATACACTTACTAACATTGAACACATTTAAAATTTTGCTACCATTTTTATTAGGTTTCAATGTGCCTTTTTAACACATTACTGACAAAATTTTGGGTGTTGTGCATCTAACTCCATTCTCCCCTGCCTTAAGCCCTGTTTTTAATGGCACAATTTGGCATGGCAGGTGTTTTTAGGAGGATGTCACAATCCAGAACTGGCTCTACCACTGTGCCTAATGGGCTGGTGCTAAGAATGCAAGGCAGTGCCATGTGCGAGAAAAGCCAAGAAGATTCTTATGTTAGACATTCCTTCCCGTGTCTCTGTCGGCATAAACATAGAAGAAAAGCTATAATCAGCTAAGCCTAGAACCCAACTCAGTTTTGCATGGAGACTCAAAGTATTTTTGAACAGTTTATTATCAAATATATACTGGAATCTCAAAGAAAGTTTATTACCATGCAAACTGAAGGAGGATTGTATTCTCTTTCCTTTTTTTAAATTTTTTAATGTTTTTTTATTTCTTTTTGAGAGACAAGAGAGAGACAGCGTGAGCAGGGGAGGGTCAGAGAGAGAGGGAGACACAGAATCCGAAGCAGGCTCCAGGTTCCGAGTTGTCAGCACAGAGCCGGCCGCGAGGCTTCAACTCATAAACCATGAGATCATGACTGGAGCTGAAGCTGGACACTTTAACCCACTGAGCCACCCAGGCACCCCTGTATTTTTTTTCTTAGAATTGTTTGGGGGAAAGTAGTCCTTTGGTTAGAATGCTAAGTAGGATATTTGAATCTCTAAAAAGGAAAATAAACCCATACAAAGAAGTAATAAAGAAAACCCCACCAGCATCAGTCTGCTCTTGTGCCATTTTCATAGTGATTGTATGTGTTCATGTGAAGATCTAATCACTTCATTACATTTTCTAGTGTAGGCTGAGCATCTGTGTACTGAAATACATATTACAAATCAAATTCCTTTAATAGATTTAGGGTCCAATGTTGTATTAACCATGTCTTTTCATTGTCTGTATTCAGAGACAGAGGGTCTTGCTGACCCTATTGGGATTGCCTCTCTCAGGCTTAGCCAATCACTAGAGATAGCAAACAGTGCGCCTGAAGGCATGCTTTTCAAATACAAACCAGCCAATCCATAGCCTACACCCCAACCATCTCCTTTATAGGCTTTCCCATTTCAGGTCACTATCCACCTGCTGTAATCACCTGAGGACTAGATACCAGACAACTAGGGGAGCCCCTGATGCTCAGCAGTCTCCTGAAATTATTCAAACTAGCCAGTCCTAAGTCTTCTTACCCTGCCTCGCCTGTTCCTTCCTGTGGAAATGACAGTAAGGCCTCTTTCCCATCGTTCCCCACCCCTCACTTTCCTCTTCCTCCTAACCAACACTGGTGCTTCCCTATGTGGCCCTCCATGACACTGTATGCCCCTTCCTCTTGAAACCATGAAAAACAAGCTCTTCTGTCACAATTGTCTCCTGTTCTGTTGACCTTACTGTACCTTAAATTTTCCGCTAATGTACTATGTATTCAAACACGTATTTATTTTATTTTATTTTTTTAAATTTTTAAATTTTATTTATTTTTGATACAGAGAGAGACAGAGCATGAGAGGGGGAGGGGAAGAGAGAGAAGGAGACACAGAACCAGAAGCAGGCTCCAG
>NW_021914888.1:0-1205 GCF_006229205.1 Suricata suricatta | reverse complement strand
GATTGGCAAATCTGTTTTAAAGCAGAAAACATCCAGTGTAATATCTGGCATGAGATAGAAGATGTCCTGTTTCAAAAGGGCAAAAATAACCTTTATTCCACTATTTATAAATGCAACTTTTTTGGCGATGAGGGTGACAGGCAGAGATTGAGCCACTTGGTGAGTTTCATCATCTATTTCTTGTTTCCCTTTTGACAACCTAAATCTGCTCCCCTCCCTGTCCATCTCTTCTCACAGGAGTTATCACTGAGTTTCATCCCAAACAAAAGGAGATTCTGAAATAACAGTTCACCCAGTAAGACTTCTGATATGAAAAGAGATTTCCTGAAAATAAGAGAAAGGAAGAAAAAGAAGAGATGAAGAAGTAGCCAGGTCTCCCATGGTGAGAACTGCTTCTTTCTTCTTTTATTTTAGACCAAATCCGTAAAACATAAAACTCAATGCGAAAGACAAAACTAGATTGTGCAGACCCACAGCAGAGTCCATTCCTCCTTAAGACACATCTGGGGTGCTTGACCAGAAGAACACACTAGTCCAACGTTAACACTTACTTTCTTATTATCCTTTCAGCAGGCTAAATTATGGACATTTGTTGAATGAGTTGAAAAGACAGGACATCTCCAATCTTCTCTATTTTGTTAAAGATTCCATGCATTTTACAAGTTGTAAGCAAACAGCACTGATGCAATTCAAATCCCATGTTTCCCCCCACATACCTACAATCCCTTCACAAACAGTAGTGCACTATAGCTTAGGGCGATCATTTTCAGCCGATCCATTTTATTAAAATGATGGCATCTAGAAAAGATGTGGCTATGCAAATAAAAATGTACCCTCTGAAAGACATTAGAATGAATGGCCTATACCTAAAGAACCCATTGCCTCAGGAGAGCACACAAGAATATATAGATAATCCATAAATATAAATCTGGCTTGAATAATAATGCAAAATGTGTTGGCTGCATTTTCTTAAGGCCCAAATGTTATATCAATATATAGATACAAATAAAGGAGAGGTTTCTTTGGAGGATTTTCTCAGCAAATTAATAGTAATAGTAATAATAATGATAATAATAAAAGCTATAACATTTATTTACAATATTATTGTCAGTGAGCTTTATCTGCCTAGGGAATATTGAAAGGAGCTATTCTTCTTCTATAACAATAAATCAGAATAATGATTAAACACACTCACATGTATGCAT
>NW_021914887.1:0-1205 GCF_006229205.1 Suricata suricatta | reverse complement strand
TTTGATGTATCAGGTGTCCATTATCGTTTATTTTAAAATATTATCTAAACCCTCTTGAGCGTTCTTTATTGGCACAGGAGTTGCTTAGAAGGATTTTGTTTTATTTCCAAACATTTGGGGGAGTTTCCAGACTTCCTCTTGTTATCTAATTTCTTTCCACTGTAGTCAGAGAATTTAGTCTAAATTTTAATTAATGTCATAAATCCAATTTATCTTAATCCATTGTTCAGATGTTTTTTGTGGCTGAAAATGTTGTCTTAGTGAACATTCAGTGTGTACTTCAAATGAACGTGTCTTACAGTTGTTGGAGTTAGTGTTCTATGTCAAACTAGTTCATTTTCATTTGTATCAAATCTTACATTTTCTTTCTGACTCCTTGGTTAAAATATATCCAACAATCATAATGGATTTGTCTACTTGTACTTGTAGTTCTAGCAAACTTTTCTTCATCGATTTTAAAGCACTATTAGGGGCGCCTGGGTGGCTCAGTTGGTTGAGCATCTGACTTCGGCTCAGGTCATAATCTCATGGTTCATGGGTTTGAGCCCTCTGGCAGGTTCTGTGCTGACAGCTCAGAGCCTGGAGCTTGTTTCAGATTCTCTGTCTCCCCCTCTCTCTGACCCTCCCCACTCATGCTCTCTGTCTCAAAAAAATAAACTATAAAATAAATTTAAATAAAGCACTACGGGTTGATGCATACAAATTAAGGATTACTGAATTAAAACTTTCATTATAAAATACTCATCTTCGTCTCTTAATGTCTACTTAGTGCTGGAAGTTCTGGCATCAGCAATCAGACAACAAAAAGAAATAAGAGGCATCAGAATTGGCAAGGAAGAAGTCAAACTTTCCCTTTTTGCAGATGACATGATACTCTACATGGAAAACCCAATCGACTCCACCAGAAGCCTTCTAGAACTGATCAACCAATTCAGTAAAGTCGCAGGGTACAAAATCAATGTACAGAAATCAGTTGCATTCCTATACACCAAAAATGAAGCAGCCGAAAGAGAAATTAAGAAACTGATCCCATTCACGAGTGCACGAAAAACCATCAAATACCTAGGAATAAACCTAACCAAGGATGTAAAAGACCTATATGATGAAAACTATAGAAAACTTATGAAAGAGATCGAAGAAGACACCAGGAAATGGAAAAATATTCCCTGTTCATGGATAGGAAGAATAAACATTGTGAAAATGTC
>NW_021914886.1:0-1205 GCF_006229205.1 Suricata suricatta | reverse complement strand
AGAGTAAGACGTAGGGGTCTCCCCAAGATCTTCCAGGCCCTACGTGGCCCGTGCTCAGTCCCACGCTTCTGGTCTCACCTCCTGTCCCTCACCTGCTCCAGCTCAAGCACCAGAGGCTTGCTCCTACCCATTGCCTTCCTTCTGCCTGAAGAGCTTGATTCTTACATCCTTTAGTTCTCTGCTCAAAAGTCTTCTTATCAAAGAGGCCTTTCCAGATCATCCTACTGAAAATTGAGTTTTTTTTCTCTATTTCCCTTTGACGCTGTTATTTTCCTCTGTAGCGTTTCATTACCTAACATAGCTTCTGAGAATAAATTTCACAAGTGCAGGGCACTTGGTCTCTTTGCTCACCGCCACATCCCCAGTGCCAGGAGCAGTGCCTGGCACATGGCAGGCGTACCATAAATATCTGTTGGATGAATGAATGAGGGCCACTCTCCTAGGTAATCCAGTTTCAAAAGAAGGAACACCTTCTCTCTAATCCATCTACTTTTGCTTGAATGAACCAACAGCAACAGTATCTTTAACCAATTATTTATTTATTTAAAAAAACCCTTAAGATGTTACGTCTTTAGAGAAGTTTTGGGTTCACAGCAAAATCCAGAGGAAGATAGAGCTATTTCCCATAAAGCCCCTGCTCCGCCACATGCACAGCCTCTCCTCCTTCAACGTTTGTTACAATTTATGAACCTGAACTGACACATCATAATCCCCCGAAGTCCAGAGTTTACATTATGTTTACATTATGGTTCACTCCTGGTGTTGCACATTCTATGGGTTTGGAGAAATGTATAATGAAACGTATCCCTCATTATGGTATTTTACAGCATATTTCCACTGCCATTAAGCTCCTCTGGGTCCCACCCCTCCCCCAAGCCCCAGCAACCATAATCCTTTGACTGCCTCCATAGTTCTGAATTTCTCAGAATGTCATAGAGTTGGAATCATACACTGTGTAGCCTTTTCAGATTGGCTTCTTTCCTTCAGTAATATGCCTTTAAGGTTCTTCCATGTGTTTTTATGGCTTGATAGACAACTCGTTTCTTTTTAGCACTAAATAACATTCCGTTATCTGGATAAACCACAGTTTCTTTATCCATTCATCTTCTGAAGGACATCTTGGTTGTTCTCAAGATCTGACCATCATAAATAAAGCTGCTAGTAACATCTGTGCATAGGTTTTTGTGTGGACATAAGTTTTTAAC
>NW_021914885.1:0-1205 GCF_006229205.1 Suricata suricatta | reverse complement strand
ATGCACGTTTTGTCTCTTTGTCTTGCCGTCTTTGTGAATTACATTAAAAGCAAAATGTTGAGGGAGACTGAGAGCTTCTTAGGAAACATGGAGAGGAGCTGTAGAAGCTTAAAATTAGAAAGTTATAGCTCACGTCTAGTTCATGGTGAATGATTTACAAAGTGCCTCAGACAGGTAGACTCCATATCCGAGGGTTTTGTCGGGTATAAACCAAATTTTGTTTTGTTTTGTTACTTTTTACCCATTGCCTGTATTTGCCTTGAACACTTTTGCTTTATAAAACCTCAAAGAGAAAGGCCCCGCTGGGATTTGAACCCAGGATCTCCTGTTTACTAGACAGGTGCTGTAACCGACTAAGCCACAGAGCCAGACAGCCCGCCCCTCCTTGTCACATGTTGTTTTATGAAATTATACACCTCAGTGAGTGTTTTTATTTTAGCAATTGCCTCAGGATTTCACAAGAAGACGAACCCGGCTCTGGGTCAGAACCCAAGGGCAGTGCTCTGGCCGGAGAACGAGAGGTGTGTTGAGAAGCTCTTCCTCAGGAAACCATCTGGCTGGGTTCTGAGAACCATCCCGTCCCTCAGGCCCTGCAGTGAGCCGCCGCCGCCGCCCCTATAAACTCTCCTCTCCTTTGTCCCTCTGTGGGGAGCGCCATTAGAAACAAGGCCCTGGATTTTATCCATATTTCCCCCTGACTTTGGACTTCCAATGATTCTGTTTCTCCCACATGCAAAATACTCTCCCTCTGTCCCTCCATTTCTGGTTCCTTTATAGCATCAACGTGAGGCCCGGGCCGGCCTCATCTACACCAGGGAGAGTTCCTCCCCTGGGTAGGAATCCTCGGGTAGGGTTCTTAACGCGGACACCCAAGTTCTTTAGGAGTGACTGCCTCTCAGCAGACGCTCACAGGAGGCAGAGGGGCCGCTGCAGACACACTCCTGTTCCAGAAGAACAAAACCAGGAGACGCACTGTCCACAGCGATTCTAGACGTCGGCGGGAACATGATGCTTCCTGACTAGGGACTCAGCAGTGCTGTCTGGGAATTCTTCTCCTGGACCCTCGGCTCCGCCCTCTGGATCATCCATCCTGTGAAGAAGAATGTTCTCTTACTTGCAGCTGAAGACAGTCTTCTGAGCCAACCTCCTGCCTGGAGTCTGGGAGGTTCCAGGCCCCCTTTTCATTTTCATTTTCTTTTCACTTT
>NW_021914884.1:0-1205 GCF_006229205.1 Suricata suricatta | reverse complement strand
TCCCCTGCAATTAGCACATTTTTGTCAATAAGATTGTTTCTTTCTGTGATTAGTTGCTTTATGTATTTGGGTGCTCCCGAGTTAGGCGCATAGATATTTATAATTGTTAGCTCTTCCTGATGGAGAGATCCTGTAATTATTATATAATGTCCTTCTTCATCTCTTGTTACTGCCTTTACTTTAAAGTCCAGTTTGTCTGAAATTAGTATGGCTACTCCAGCTTTCTTTTGGCTTCCAGTTGCCTGATAGATACTTCTCCATCCCTTTACTTTCAACCTGCAGGTGTCTTCTGGTCGAAGCGCACGCCCGGGCCTCCACCTGCCACCGACTCTTTGTTGGGGGTCCCGTCAGTGTGCGCCCTATTTTTCCCTCTGGGGACCCGGGATTCGAGCAGTCCGTGCAGGGGGCAGGGTGTGCCGTGGAAATGCGGTCCATGGTCCCCTTCCCAAAACCAAGTTTGAATTGCTCGCACCTGGCGCAGTCGCCGCTCTGGCCGCTTCCCGCCGGGGAGTGCGCCTCCCCAGCGAAGCTGCTTCTCACAGCAACAGGCGCCTCTGATTCCCCGCTGAGATGGCTTAGGGCTGGGGGCTATTCCTTCTCTTGCGCCCTGCTGCCCAGCAGTTATCTATGGAGTGGGTTTCTGTCTCCAAGGGCAGCTAAGCGTTCTATACCTCTTCCCCAGAGACAGTTCTATGAGCGTATTCCGACACTGTCTCTTCCCTTTGTCTCTCGGGCGCTGCGCGCTTGTGCCACGTTGGGCTGGGGATCTTACCTCCCCTGCCCGTCTGGGCTGGCCCGTCCTCTGATCTCCCCCGTCCGCCCCCACTCACTCAGGTATCCTTGAGGTTCTATTCCTTCTGGAGTTCGTATTTTCTCCTTCTGCTCTCGCAGATGAGCGTAATATCCTTCTCAGTTCGAAAAACGGTGTGGAGGGAGTTTACAGAGCTCCCTTCCTCTCCACCATCTTGGTTCCACCCCCTAATATAAAATTTTTAATCTGTTCTCTATGTTGATAGACATTTACATCGCTTCCACTTCTTTATACTGATACAAGTGATGTTGCTAAAACCACTTCCTTACATATATACTCCAGTTTTCCCCCCTGAGTTTATATACCTAGAAGTTAAATTACAGAGTTGTAGGTGTGCCTGGGTGGCTCAGTCAGTTGAACATCTGACTTCGGCTCAGGTCATGATCTCACGGAT
>NW_021914883.1:0-1205 GCF_006229205.1 Suricata suricatta | reverse complement strand
CCGCCTACTTTTTTTTCTTTTTGTTTTTTTCTTTTCTTTTTTCCCCCCTCTATTTTCTTGCCTGTTCCTTTTTTTCTTTCCCCTTTTGGTTTGCTTCTTTACTTATTCTATCAGTACATTTGTGTACTTGTGTTCTCTGTGTTTGTCTGTCTGTTTTCCTTTTCAGGGCTATCTCAAGAAACAACCCAAACCACACATCGTGGAAAGTCCCAAATATCGCTGAGTAGGGAAATAAATTAATCAGAGGCATAACAAGAGAAACCGAGTGACACCATTAAAAAAACATCTGAAACGACAGACCCTAGACACTCAAAGAGCCTCCTTCTATAGAGGAATACTAATAATTGCACAGTGCAGAACAAGCTTTTAAAACTGACAAGAGACAGAAAGCTAGCCAAAATGACAAAACGAAAGAACTCTCCTCCAGAGAAACTCCAGGAAGAAATCACAGCTACAGAACTGCTCAAAACAGACACAAGCAACATAACTCAACAAGAATTTAGAACAATTGTCATAAAATTAATTGCTGGGCTTGAAAAAAGCATAGAAGCTATCAGAGGAGATATTGATACAAAGACTAGGAACCTTCAAAATAGCTGTGACGAGTTAAAACGGGCTCTAAATGAGATGAATAATAAGATGGAGGCTGCCACTGCACGGATTGAAGAAGCAGAGAGGAGAAGGTGACTTAGAAGACACAGTTTTAGCAAAAGAGGAGGCCAAGAAAATAGAGAGAGAAAATGATTCAGGAGCACAAAAGGAGAATCAGAGACCTGAGTGATACAATCAAACGGCACAATGTCCGTATCATAGGAGTTCCTGAAGAGGAAGACAAAGACAGAGTGCTTGAAGGAGTGGTGGACCAAATTATACACGAAAATTTCCCCAATCTGGGGAAAGAGAAAGACATTGAAATTCAAGAGACATACCGAACTCCCCTAAGACGGAACGTAAACCGACCTTCAGCGTGACATACCATAGTGAAACTAGTAAAATATAAAGATAAAGAGAGACTTCTGAAAGCAGCTAGGGAGAAAAGGGCCTTGACATACAAAGGGAAACCTATCAGAGTGATTACAGACATATCTACTGAAACTTGGCAGGCCAAAAAGGAATGGCAGGAAATCTTTGATGTGGTGAACAGGAAGAATATGCAACCAAGAACTCTTTATCCAGAGAGCCTGTCATTCAAAATAGGAGAGATA
>NW_021914882.1:0-1206 GCF_006229205.1 Suricata suricatta | reverse complement strand
CAAGCTATTGTTTTTACTCTCAGAAAGTTCTCAGGGAATTGATCCAAGAGAAAACTTTCTGGTTATTTCCTTGCCTTACTGCTTTTCTACTTTAAAGAATTACTCATTAATCTTACTATTTCTATGTCTGACAAGCTAGAGGGCCAGTTATTTTTTATATTATTATTCCAGTTATTTGAGCCAAAACTGGTAAGGCTAAGTGAAACTGGTAGAGCCTATTCTTTAGAGAAATTGGAGCGTGACTGCTTTCCTGGTAACTGCCCACTGTAACCTGCTACAGCAGCACGCTTTCTTCAAGTGCCCTTAATGATGAACTGATTGCTGTTACAGGGAAAGGCCCAGTAAGACAAATTTGAACCGACTGAATAAGCTGATTGATTAGAAGAAGGGATATCGGTAGCTTTGCTTCCAGAAAACTGCTTTGCGGTCTTCTCTTGTCAGCCCCTGGGCTTTGCCATCAGGTGGGTGATGGAGGTCGGCTGCCAACACTCAGCGTGGAGCCCAGCAAGGGGCTCAGTCTCACAACAGCGGAAACATGACCCGAGTGGACATCAAGACTCAGACAACTGACCGAGCCACCCTGGCGCCCCCAGAAAACATATTCTTATTTAATATTTATTACTATTTTTTAAAAAATTATGTGCTAGATTTTTCACAGCTTCCTTTAAAACATTCTATGATTTAGAATAAGCAGAAAACATAATATTCAAAATGCCTCCAAATCAGATAATTGCACTTAAATGTTTATGAGGAAGTTAGGAACTACATTTAATAATAGAAATGCTGGCCTATAATGTTTACAGTAAAAAGGCAGATCTATAAAATTATATTTTGGGAAAATAGATAAATCTAACATAATTGCTCATATTAATTTTATGACTGATATACTTACTATTGGCAAAAAATTTTTCTGCCACTGACATTGGTACACATTTAAATACACATTTTGATACATAAAGTATTTTCCAATATTGTCTGTGATTTACTTTCATTTGGGAAACAAATTCACAAATGAATATTCTCATTTGCAAATTGTAAATTATAATGATAAAGTGAATTTCCCAGTTACAAGTGCAAAGAAGAGCACACCCAAGATTTGCATCAGCATGAAGTTCTCTGCTCTCTTGACAGTTCATCTTACTCACCATCAAAAATTAAAACCAGGGCGCCCTGGTGGCTCAGTGGGTTAAGCGTTCAACTCTATTT
>NW_021914881.1:0-1206 GCF_006229205.1 Suricata suricatta | reverse complement strand
CCCCTGGGGAAATGCCCATCACCCGGCTGGGAAGGCCGGTTACTGTGTTCAGTCTTTTCTCCCAGGCCGGCGAGACTGCTCCCCACTTTTCTCATCCAATGTCCAGGGAAGGTGGGCTGCCTGGGTCCTGGAGCTGCCCTCTTCTCCGGCACGAGGGCTTGGTGACAGGTGTCTCAGTGGCCCAGCTCTTGTGCTGTGAGCATGACCCGGGTCAGCCTGGACGATCTGTGTGCACAGGAGCTGAGCAGACCTGGCGTGGGGCAGCCGGCACATCTGCAGGGCTGTCCTCCCCCCAGCTGGGCGCCCCCTCGGGGGAGCGGCCTTCCTCCAGAGGGGCAGGCGCACCCCTTGCCCCACCCAGGCTCTGCACCCTCGCCGGGGCTGCCGAGGCAGAGGAGGCGCTTAGGGAGGGCCTGAGCTGTGCGGGGTCCTCCCATCCCCCCAGAGGTTCCAGGCCAGGGAGACCCTGTCCTGTCCCTGGACCCTGCCCCAGGTCTGTCGGGACTGGTAGGGGAGTGTGTGACCTGGAGGCCCGCAGACGGGCAGCGGGCGCCTCCTGGTGGCCACAGGGGGCAGGGCCTCCTGGGGAGGCGCAGGACTCCCTGAGCCCTGGGGCCTGTGGGGTCCTATGCAGCCCGCAGCCCCGACCTCCAGAGGCTGGAAGCGCCAGGTGGGGAGCGACAGGCCTCGGTCCCCGTCCTTCCGTCAGCTGCTCTGCCTGGCAGCCTTGCTTGGGGCGGGGGGCTCGGGGAGGGGAACAACAGGCCACGGGGTGCTGCTAGGTAGGGGTGGGGGTCCTGGGAGAAGGGAAGGGCCTCTACCCAACCCTCTGTCTTGTCAAAGTGGAATTGAGGGGTTTCATCAGAGGCCTGACACCCGGCAGGCGGAGCATGGCCCTCCTGCCAAGAGCTGGCGGCTGGGGCGGGGCCGGGGCCGGAATCTGCTCCTTCAGGCTCAAAGCTGGTGTGAGACCCTAACCTTGACCCCGGTCACAGGGCGCTGGTGCGTATTGCACACCGCCCCCACCTTCCCCCTGAGAATCAGGGAGACCCATCTGCAGGCCAGAGCGACCCCTATCCCCTGGGGACACCGCGGGGGGGGGGGGGCAGTGACTTCCGGTCCTCTCACCAGACACGGAAGGGAGGGGTGTGGAGAGCCTTGGGTGCCCCCACCCTAGGAAGTGACCTCTAGACTGTCTAGGGGGAG
>NW_021914880.1:0-1206 GCF_006229205.1 Suricata suricatta | reverse complement strand
TTTTGCGGATCTCTTAGAGGCCCTTCAGATTTTTCTCTTATTTCACTGGCTGGAATTTACAAAGTCATGAGGCCCACTCTTGGGACTAGGCATGGTAGGGGGACAGTCGGCTTCCTCTGAGGAATGTAATAGGCAGTTGGTGATGGGGGCGGGGGGCGGGAGCCCTGAATACATTCCAGAATCTATAGGGAAAGAACAAGGATGAAAACACCCAAACCCTTGGGCAGGAAAACTGAGGCGGTGCCGTGTAAGATTCCTCTACCAAAGCTAATGCACCAGTGGATTTGATTTCCATCTCATTCGCTAGCCTTTGCGAACCACACTGGAAAAGACTGGACAAGACAGTGCCGGTGAGAGCAGATCTGGTGTCACACATTCAGAGTTTTAAAAATAGTTCTTGAGCTTTGCTTAGAGTAGAATCTGCTCTTAACATTCTTACATCTGCAGATAGACTTCAAGTATTTAGATTTCAGGATTAGGACAGAGACTATTAAATTCAATTATTGAAATTTAACTCTTAGAACAATTATTGGATATTGAAAGTTCCCTTACATTAATCCCTAAAGTTCTGAATATACCAGTCTTAGGTGAAATAGTGATGAATAATAATTTTATTAGGGCAAATTAGACTCCCAAATTTCTAGGAATACAGCATGTTTTCTGTTCAGCTACTTTTTTTCTACTTTAAAATAGAATAGAAGGTTCTCAGAATATGAATTCTAGAACTGTTCTCCCGAACTGCCAGGTTTTATCTAAACATTGGGAGTGTTAGGCTTTCATGGAGAAGCCTAAGTGGTGTTATCTGTGACCAGGAGGGGGCAGCAAAGAGTCATCTGTGTCAGGCCTCTGTGGGTGAGGTCCGCCCAGGAACCAAGGGAAAATTCCAGCCCGGTTGATACCAGCAGAAATTATGGAAGATCTAGAGCTGAAGCAGAGTCCAAAGCATGTGTGTTGCAACAGTGTTGAGGTTAAATGGTGCTAGAATCCAGGAGGAATAATCACATCAGCAGAACAAAAACTGGTGTGAGCAAAGTGAAAACTGGCAAATTTGAGTCAGATAGAAGTTAGACCAGAGGGATTGGGGTGGGTCAGACAGGTATAAAAGGTTAATTATATTGATGTTTTGAGGAGAGATGCAGCACTTTTATTTTTAAAATACTGTGGTTCCTGGACTCAATGGGTTAAGGGTCTGACTCTTAATTTGGG
>NW_021914879.1:0-1206 GCF_006229205.1 Suricata suricatta | reverse complement strand
TCATTATTTTCCATCATGCATCATACATATAGCAAGTATTGTCTAAATTCCTTGTCTCTAATATTCTCTACCAATCTAATCTAAAAGTCATTATATTAAGCATTCTATTAAAAGGTTTGTAAAGAAGGGGAAACACTATAGACTAGAATTTTACATCCTAATCCATAGTTTGATGCTCCAACATTGCTAGGGCTTTCCATCATCCATACAATATTCACTTGCTGGCCTGCTCCTGTATCTCTCCATGAAGTCCCATGTAAAAAGTCATTTAATGCAAAGTCATCTTTTTTCCCCCCCAAGATGATTATTTCTACCTTCTCTGAACATCCCTTATGAATCAATTACACATGCCTTATATCAAGTATTGTTGGTTGTTTCATAGCATAGGTATTTTGAATTATGTTCCTCTTCTTTATCATTGCATATGCTGTTAAGTTTTGTATTATTACTTTCATTTGAAAAGTAACCAATATACCTGGCAAAGACTATAAACGGAATGAAAAAACCTATACTAAAATTTAATTGTATTTTCAAATAACTTCCACAGAAGCAACAATTTTACTATGAACAATTTCTTGTTTAGGGAAGTCTGAGCGGCTCAGTCGGGTAAACGTTCTATACTTGATTTTGGCTCAGTCATAAGCTCATGCATCTTGAGATTAATCCCTGCATGGAGCCTGCTTGGGATTCTCTCTCTCCCCCTTCTTGTCCCTCCCCTGCTCATGCACCTGCTCTCTCAAAAGAAACACTTTTTTTAAAAGTTTGTTTATTCTTCCAAGCAATAGTATTACATCTACAAATGTTTTAATCTTTATATACACATTGTCTTAATTTTTTTATGTTTACTGAGAGAGAGAGAGAGAGAGAGAGAGAGAGAGAGAGAGAGAGAGAGAGAGAGAATGAATGAGTGGGAGAGAGACAGAAAGAGGGGGAGACACAGAATCTAAAGCAGGCGCCAGGCTGTCATCACAGAGCCCAACAGGAGGCTTGAACTCACAAAATGTGAGACCATAACCTAAATGGAAGTTGACCACTTAATGGACGTAGCCACCCAGGTGCCCGATATACATTTCGTTTTAGAGAACATGTAAGAGGATAGACACTGTTTCATCCCACAGGGTTTCCTTTTTCTAACAATTTATAATGTATAAAGTTTCTTTATTTGACTCATTTATTTTCAGTGGGTATATAATATGCCACTGTATA
>NW_021914878.1:0-2386 GCF_006229205.1 Suricata suricatta | reverse complement strand
GAAGAAGGTGAATCTCCTGCTTCGTCCCCCCCCTCAGCAGGGCAGGAAGCAACCCTGAAAGGATCACCAAGAGGAAAAGGAACAGGGTGCCTCAGGGCAGAGCGCAGGAACCATTGAGTACAGTGAACCACAGTGATTTGAATTTTCTACCTTGAAAAATTCCCAAAGATTCTTCAAGTGATTCCAATAGTATTTTCCTGGTGTATGTTGCAAATTTGCTTAGTCTGTGACTGGATATAGCACCTCTTTGAAATGTGCTATTGTATTTTATATATTTTTTATTTTTATTATTTTTTAAAAATTTATTTTTGAAAGACAGAGAAAGACAGTGTGAGCAGGGAAGGGTCACAGAGAGAGAGACACACACACAGAATCCGAAGCAGGCTCCAGGCTCTGAGCTGTCAGCACAGAGCCCGACACGGGGCTCAAACCCACGAACCGTGAGATCATGACCGCTTAACTGACTGAGCCATCCAGGCACCCCAAAATGTACTATTTTAAAAGTGCTTCTCTTATAAATGAGACTGGGGTTGTCTGGAGGTACGTTGCCAGTTTCCTCATGATGCAGCTAATAGCCTTCCCCCCCCATGACATCAGAATTTCAGGAACCAGGAGATTAGAAAAATCTCAACAGCTGATCCAAGGTTTATCATTATCGTGCTTGCGCACCTTATAATCAGAGAATATTTCCCTCCCTTGAGACTTGGCACGGGGACAAATCCTGACACTGCCATCCCCCCCTCCAAGCGAGTGAGGGGTGTCTGTTCCTTCACCTGCAGGCTCAGAGGGACTGAGTTGGGAATGCTTAGCAGGCTGCTTTGAAAAGGACCCGCCGATGTTGGCCCCTGAGGTTGTCGGTAGAGAATCTGGAAGGCTCATTCTCTCGGAGCCTGAAATATCTGAGGACAGACCATCTTGGTACTTGCTGGTGCAGTATGTTAAGAATAACCAGTACAAGAGCCTGGCTTGTTTGGGGGTTGCGGTAAGCCAGGACGAGTGGGGCATGCCTGGTTATTCCAGAATGTGCTGCGGTCCTCCAGGCAGTGGCTGGGGGGCTTGCCTTCCCCTGCCCGTCGCCCCGGGGCTGTGTGCGCCGGCTAGGTCTTTCGCCAGGTGCAGCATAAGATTCACCGGGAGTCAGTCAACACTCAAAGGCTCCTTTCCAGCCCTGGCCCTCCCACTGCGTCTTAGAGGCATCTGAATAAATTAATCCCAAGTTATTAGGAACCAGATTGATGCTGGGGCGCCTTGTTGGCTCAGTTGGTTGGGCCCCCAACCTCAGCTCAGGCCATCATCTCTCAGTCAATGAGTTCGAGCCCCGTGTCCGCCTCTGTGCTGACAACTCAGAGCCTGGAACCTTCTTCCAATTCTGTGTCTCCCTCTCTGCCCCTCCCCCACTCACACTCTGTCTCCCTTGCACTCTCTCTCTCTCTCTCTCAAAAAATAAACAAACATCAAAAAAAAAAATTGAAGCCAGATTAGCGCTGATGGTCATTTCACTTATGAATGTTGGCTGCCAGACTATTGTCCTGTTTTACTTTCTCAATTTTTTTTCTGTCACCCCAAGACAGTGGCGCCAATAGTTTTAACTCCCCAAAACCAGTGTGGTCGGGAGCCTGCCTCCCTTCTTAAAAGACGGAACCCCATTGTCATTGAATTAAAACACTGGCTGCTTTGTTCGGGAATGTGGGAAGGAGGGGTTGTTCCTGTGGAATATGATCGAGTCAGCTCTTTCAGAAGTATACATTCTAGGCTAGGGTTTCCTCAGAATGTATTTCGATGCGTTTGTTCTGGAACTATCAGCACATCACTTTCTGGGCTCTTTTTAATGGGCCGCGGGTAATTACTGCGGCCTCCGTCTCAGGGCGCAGTGAGCTATTCAGGAGGAGAGGCGGGCGCTCGTTAGCCGGTGGCCCCTGACCCCTCCCCCCGGGGGTGGTGTGAGCCGCAATTAGAGAGCCCCTGCCAGGGGACAAGTGGTTGGTGGGGCATAAATAATGCAATCTACCCTGTCTCTGGGTGCGTGCGGCGGGACGAGCAGACTTGGTGGTCGGATGCCTGAACCTCGTAATCTGGGTCCTGCGCGTCTGGGCTTTGTGACCTTGGGAAGGTTCTTTGCCAGTGAGCCTGTTTTCGCATCTGTAGAATAAGACTGTGTAGCATGATTGTGGGGATTCAGTCAGGGGATGCACAGAAGGACTTGCCTCCTGGCTTGCTGACGGCACGAAGCAGGCACTCTGGCAGAGCTCAGGGCTGGTGACGCTTCAGTGTCCTGTCCTCTCCTTCCGCACCCCGCTCTCTGCTCCCACCGTGGCAGACCAGGGCTCTTGGCGTAAGGTCATCTTCCCCTGACCTACTGCATCATTCGGGATTCTGAGGACCCACC
>NW_021914877.1:0-1206 GCF_006229205.1 Suricata suricatta | reverse complement strand
TCCATTCAAATAACAGAGATTGTCAGACTGGATTATAAAAAAAGCAAGATAAAGGAACTGTATTTAGGGTATATATCTGTTACAATGCATAATAAGACAAACAACCCAAAAGTGATGGGGAGGGTGGTCTGAATGGACACTACTTCCAAGAAAATACACAAATGGCCAATAGAACAAAAGAGGATGCCCAATATCACTAGTGTGGGTAAGTGTAAATTAGATCCAGGAGTTAACATTTCATTCACACCAGAATGACTGTATCAAAAAGACAGACTATAAGAAGTACTGTAGAAGATGTAGAGAATAATGCAGATGTAGTTCTTCAGGATCTCAAAAACAGAAACAGAAACTTACCACATGACCTAGCAATTTCAATACTAGAAGTCTATCCAGAAAAATAAAAACATGCATCCACACAAAGACATGTGTACATACATACATATGTACACAGAAAGAGAAAGAAAGAAGGAAAAGGGAGAAAAGAGAGGGAGAAAGGGAGGTGGGCAATTAACAAACAGGATGGTGTATCTGGAATAAGTGTATATAGGAGGTCCTTTTATTATTTTGGTAACATTTCCAGAAATTTGAATTTAGATAAAAACTTAAGATTACATAAAAAAGAGGCAAGGATATTGTACAGCAAACTCCCTCTATCAACTTCTTCAATAAAGACCATATACAGCTTAAAATTTATTAGAAAATTGTAGGTAATTTTAATAAAATCACATCAAAAATATAATTTGGCTGTAAAACCAATACAATGAGCTGTAAAATAAGTTTTCTATTCAGTTAAATAACATCATCTGTAAATCCTGTAACAACATGTTCACATTCACAAGATCTCAATGAAAAGCAAACACAACTTTCCATTTCTAACACAAGGTAATTCAAAGTTCACTTTGAAGGCACTGAGATTTGGGGTGCATTTGTCTTTCCATATCAAGCATAATTATATAGTTATTTGGTACTTGAAGTGAGTTACTTTTTATTTAACAAGATACTAGCTGCTTTGAAAGAAATTTCATTCCTAAGAGTGATAAAGATGTTGGGAAAAAAAAAAAGACCATGAAAATACAAGCTGCATTTCTAAACAGTTATAATCACTTAAATTCTGATTAGAGCTGTATGTTTACAATTTTCTACTCTTTGACAGACAAAACCAAAAACAGAACTATTTTATACATGGACAATCGAGAGCATAATTAA
>NW_021914876.1:0-1206 GCF_006229205.1 Suricata suricatta | reverse complement strand
CTGAGCGTGGGCTGCTGCTGGCACTGGGGTCTCTGCGCTCAAGGGCAGGTTCAGGGACAGGGACCCAAGGAGCTGAGAGGGACAGAAGCCCAGCTGACGCAGGAAGAAGGGTTACTGGGGGACGTCACTCGAAGAGGAGCAGGCAGGAAGTCCCCAGTCCCCTCCCCCACACCCTGCAGTCTCCTTCTGGCCCCCATTAGGCAGAGCTCCAAGGAGGAGATGCCAGGTCTGGAGGGCGCTCCTGCAGGGCACCGGGATGGGAGCCAGTCACATCCGGGAGGACCGATCAGATCCGCCAACAGAGTCAGGGTACCGGGGGCCAGGTTCCACACTCCTCACTGCCTGGGAAGGGAGTCGTGACTGAGGGAGATAAACCCTGCAGGACTGGGTCAGACCGGGCGCCGGGGTGGCCTCATGCCGGTATGCAGGTACATCAAAATCACGGGCCTGTAGGGCCGGGTCACAAACGCAGGGTCCTCGCTCTGTCCACCAGCGCCGGGCCGGAAGGCAGCAACATGCATTCACGGACACGTCTAGTGCCCGAGCTCGGCTTCTAATGCCAGCCCCCGTGAGGAGCCGGGGCCCTGGGCACCTCCGGAGCAGGCACTGGGGCGTCTCGTGTCAGAAAGCGAAGAAGTGCTCCAGGAGCCACGAGGACTCAAAACCAACGCTGATGGCCGCAGACCATATAAACTGAGGAGGACACCAGGAGCCCACACTGACCCTAGACTTTAAAAATCTAATGAGAATATTAGTATAGTTTCAAAGTAAATCCAAACAAAATGGTTGTCGACGAAGGGGAACAAGGGATTTTACAGTGAGGTCTGGCAGACACTACCACCTAAATGAGGGGGCCAGGGTGAACACTGCCACCAGCTGTGTGACAAAGTGAAACCGTGCCGTCGCCCGAGGCCGGGACACAATGAGAAAACGCAGGGTCCTTCTGTGATTCTCCTGCCAAAGTTACGTAACCTGAAGGTAATCAGGAGGAAAGAAGAGGTGAGCGCAGGGACAGGTGTGGACGCAGAGAGAGCTGAGGGCGCTGCCTCCCTGGAAGAGATGATGATGACACGAAACCGGTGACAGTGACAGCCGGGCGGGAGGTGAGGAGGGAGCCACTGCACCCGGCAGGAGCGTGGACCTGGGGGGCCAGGCCCCGGGGTGAGCGGGCTCGGGCGGGGAAGGGGGTGCTGGCGGGGGGGGGGG
>NW_021914875.1:0-1206 GCF_006229205.1 Suricata suricatta | reverse complement strand
GCACTGTTACCTATTCCTGTGTAACAAGGTACCCCCAAAACTTGGTAGCTTAAGAAAATAAGCATTCCTGTGGTTGGGAATCTGAAACAGCTTAGCTAAGGGCCTCGGCCTCAAGGTGCCCCACAAGGCTGCAGTGAGGTGTCAGCTGTGACTACAGTTTCCAGTTCAGTCTCTTCTTACAGCCGACTGAGGGAGGATCCGCTTCCAAGCTCACTGCTGTGGTTGTTGCCAGGATTTCACTCCTCGTGAGTCATTGGATGAGGGCCCTCCGTTCTTCACTGACTGCTGGCTGGCTCTTGGCCACAGGGGTATCTCCACAGGGCAGCTCACAGCACAGCAGTCAGTGCCCATTAAAGAGAGCAAGTGAGAGAGCCACACAGAGAGAGCGAGCAAGAGGGAAGCCAGAGTCTTGATAACCTGGTCTCCAAAGTGGCATCCCTTCACCCTTGCCACAATCTGTGCATCAGGAGGGAGCCCCTGAGACCAGGTCATCCTCAAGCAGAGGGGATCACACAGAAGCACGAGTACCAGGATCATTGGGAACCATCCAGTAACTGCCTACCACAATGGTGAGTTTCAGGGAACTCTTTTCATATTCTATGCACAAATTTCATTTCTGAACCCAGTCTCCTGTGCCTCTGTCTCCAAGTTGCAAGTATTTTGTTGCCTAACATTGGGGATGTTTAGCCTAAGATCCATGGGCATTGGAGGAATGCTCTAGAATCTCCTGAAATTGTGGGCCAAATGTTAGATGTATGTAGATTTTGCTAGAAAGAGGGTCTGTGGTTTTCCAGGAGATTAATTCCCAAGTGGGATCAAGAATCCCAAAAGATAAAAGAGCCACTGCCCACAGTGTTTGTAGACATCTGTTTGCAAAATGCTCAGACTCTATCAGAAGTCCCATAGAGGAAGTAGCCGGCGAAACACAGGTCAGAGCTGGCAGGACCGCTCAGAGGTGATCTTATCCAGTAGGTAGAGGAAAGGAGCCCTAAGAAGGAGAGAGAAGCAGGTAATGACAGGTCACAGGTGACCTGACAGGTGTGGAGGCCAGAGCTTGCTCATTTTCCCTAGGCTGCCATTATTGCTACATGATCCAACCAAGGAGTGGTGCGGTACATTTCGATGTCCATCTAGCCAACACTGGATCATTGTCAACAAGCCCAAGTCCAACTGTGCCACCACACAGTGTCCTGGCACATAAAATCC
>NW_021914874.1:0-1206 GCF_006229205.1 Suricata suricatta | reverse complement strand
TTATTAGTACATCTCCTCTGTGCTGTTTGTGCCCACAGCCTCCCAGGGCGGGGGACTTGGAGTGTGAACGCAGGGTGAGAGCACAGTGCTGGGTGCCCCGGGGGAAGGCCGGCCAGGGGCTCACTTCCCTGGGGCAGGGGCGCTGAGCCCCCAGGCTGCCAGGGGGGGCCAGGCGAGGAGGGCTCTGGAAGCCAGCGGTGGCGGGAGGGCCGGGGAACTGCCCTCCCTCCATTTGGCTGCAGGGACTAAATCTCCAGTCAGGGGCCCTGGAAACTCTCCCCACCCCAGAACCCTCAGCCCAAATGGGGAGGTCGCCCACTGATCGGTCCGTCTAATGATGGTTCACTGAGTGCTTTCAGTGACCGGGAACTTCCATCGGCAGCTCTCAGACGTTTTAGTCTCGAGAGCTCCTTACACTGGTAGGCACCTGCTGGGGTCCCTAAGAGCTCTGGCTGGCGGGGGTCAGATGGGTCACTGCGTGTGCCCTTTAGGAGTTAGAACTGCGGAATTATAACCATCTTTGTTTATAATTTATTTAAAATGGCAGTCATAAACGCATCACATGTTAACGTCAATATTTTACGAGAAGTGACTACATTTCCTCACACAAAACATTGAGGGAGAAGGCAGTGTGGGTGGTGTAGTTTTACATTTTTGCAAATATCATATCAGAAAACAGCTGGGTTTTCATAGCCGCGTCTGCATTCAGGTTTCTGAGACATCACATGTCACGTAGTCTCTGGAACTTTCCACTGAGTATTAAGAAAAATCTTTAATCGGAGCAAAAAACCCAAAAAGCATCTTCGTATTAGGAGCATAGGTTTAACGGTAATGGACATGCTGGAAAGGTCTCAGGGAACCACAGACATCCCCAGGTCATACTTTGGAAACTGCTGCCTGATACACTCAGGGGTAGGTTCTAATATGTCCCAGAAATGATGAAAATGAGACACAGAGGGTTGAAGCAAGGTCACACAGCTGGGGTTCAAAGCCAGGCCGCCCGAGAAGGCAAAGACCTTGACTTAGGTGTCTGTGGCCCTAGCAGTCAGCCCTCAGAGTCAGCTCAGAGCTGGACACAGACAAATCGAGACCGGCAGGCAGGATGAGCCACCCGGAAACGAAGCCGGGTCTGTAGTTGAGGGGGGGTTGGGAGGGGCCTGGAGGGATCAGTTAGTCACCAAGTGGTCTCGGTGACAGGCCTGGAGA
>NW_021914873.1:0-1206 GCF_006229205.1 Suricata suricatta | reverse complement strand
TTATTAGTACATCTCCTCTGTGCTGTTTGTGCCCACAGCCTCCCAGGGCGGGGGACTTGGAGTGTGAACGCAGGGTGAGAGCACAGTGCTGGGTGCCCCGGGGGAAGGCCGGCCAGGGGCTCACTTCCCCGGGGCAGGGGCGCTGAGCCCCCAGGCTGCCAGGGGGGGCCAGGCGAGGAGGGCTCTGGAAGCCAGCGGTGGCGGGAGGGCCGGGGAACTGCCCTCCCTCCATTTGGCTGCAGGGACTAAATCTCCAGTCAGGGGCCCTGGAAACTCTCCCCACCCCAGAACCCTCAGCCCAAATGGGGAGGTCGCCCACTGATCGGTCCGTCTAATGATGGTTCACTGAGTGCTTTCAGTGACCGGGAACTTCCATCGGCAGCTCTCAGACGTTTTAGTCTCGAGAGCTCCTTACACTGGTAGGCACCTGCTGGGGTCCCTAAGAGCTCTGGCTGGCGGGGGTCAGATGGGTCACTGCGTGTGCCCTTTAGGAGTTAGAACTGCAGAATTATAACCATCTTTGTTTATAATTTATTTAAAATGGCAGTCATAAACGCATCACATGTTAACGTCAATATTTTACGAGAAGTGACTACATTTCCTCACACAAAACATTGAGGGAGAAGGCAGTGTGGGTGGTGTAGTTTTACATTTTTGCAAATATCATATCAGAAAACAGCTGGGTTTTCATAGCCGCGTCTGCATTCAGGTTTCTGAGACATCACATGTCACGTAGTCTCTGGAACTTTCCACTGAGTACTAAAAAAAATCTTTAATCGGAGCAAAAAACCCAAAAAGCATCTTCGTATTAGGAGCATAGGTTTAACGGTAATGGACATGCTGGAAAGGTCTCAGGGAACCACAGACATCCCCAGGTCATACTTTGGAAACTGCTGCCTGATACACTCAGGGGTAGGTTCTAATATGTCCCAGAAATGATGAAAATGAGACACAGAGGGTTGAAGCAAGGTCACACAGCTGGGGTTCAAAGCCAGGCCGCCCGAGAAGGCAAAGACCTTGACTTAGGTGTCTGTGGCCCTAGCAGTCAGCCCTCAGAGTCAGCTCAGAGCTGGACACAGACAAATCGAGACCGGCAGGCAGGATGAGCCAGCCGGAAACGAAGCCGGGTCTGTAGTTGAGGGGGGGTTGGGAGGGGCCTGGAGGGATCAGTTAGTCACCAAGTGGTCTCGGTGACAGGCCTGGAGA
>NW_021914872.1:0-1206 GCF_006229205.1 Suricata suricatta | reverse complement strand
GCACTGTTACCTATTCCTGTGTAACAAGGTACCCCCAAAACTTGGTAGCTTAAGAAAATAAGCATTCCTGTGGTTGGGAATCTGAAACAGCTTAGCTAAGGGCCTCGGCCTCAAGGTGCCCCACAAGGCTGCAGTGAGGTGTCAGCTGTGACTACAGTTTCCAGTTCAGTCTCTTCTTACAGCCGACTGAGGGAGGATCTGCTTCCAAGCTCACTGCTGTGGTTGTTGCCAGGATTTCACTCCTCGTGAGTCATTGGATGAGGGCCCTCCGTTCTTCACTGACTGCTGGCTGGCTCTTGGCCACAGGGGTATCTCCACAGGGCAGCTCACAGCACAGCAGTCAGTGCCCATTAAAGAGAGCAAGTGAGAGAGCCACACAGAGAGAGCGAGCAAGAGGGAAGCCAGAGTCTTGATAACCTGGTCTCCAAAGTGGCATCCCTTCACCCTTGCCACAATCTGTGCATCAGGAGGGAGCCCCTGAGACCAGGTCATCCTCAAGCAGAGGGGATCACACAGAAGCACGAGTACCAGGATCATTGGGAACCATCCAGTAACTGCCTACCACAATGGTGAGTTTCAAGGAACTCTTTTCATATTCTATGCACAAATTTCATTTCTGAACCCAGTCTCCTGTGCCTCTGTCTCCAAGTTGCAAGTATTTTGTTGCCTAACATTGGGGATGTTTAGCCTAAGATCCATGGGCATTGGAGGAATGCTCTAGAATCTCCTGAAATTGTGGGCCAAATGTTAGATGTATGTAGATTTTGCTAGAAAGAGGGTCTGTGGTTTTCCAGGAGATTAACTCCCAAGTGGGATCAAGAATCCCAAAAGATAAAAGAGCCACTGCCCACAGTGTTTGTAGACATCTGTTTGCAAAATGCTCAGACTCTATCAGAAGTCCCATAGAGGAAGTAGCCGGCGAAACACAGGTCAGAGCTGGCAGGACCGCTCAGAGGTGATCTTATCCAGTAGGTAGAGGAAAGGAGCCCTAAGAAGGAGAGAGAAGCAGGTAATGACAGGTCACAGGTGACCTGACAGGTGTGGAGGCCAGAGCTTGCTCATTTTCCCTAGGCTGCCATTATTGCTACATGATCCGACCAAGGAGTGGTGCGGTACATTTCGATGTCCATCTAGCCAACACTGGATCATTGTCAACAAGCCCAAGTCCAACTGTGCCACCACACAGTGTCCTGGCACATAAAATCC
>NW_021914871.1:0-1206 GCF_006229205.1 Suricata suricatta | reverse complement strand
CCAGGAGTAGGAAAGGAGAATTCGAGACCTGAGTGATACAATCAAGTGGAACAACATCTGTATCATAGGAATTCCTGAAGAGGAAGACAGAGAGAAAGGGCCTGAAGGGATACTACACCAAATTATAACTGAGAATTTCCCAAATCTGGGAAAAGAAATAGACATTCAAACTCAAGAGGCACAAAGAACCCCCTTAAGATGTAATTTGAATCAGCTTTTGGCACAACATATCATAGTGAAACTTGCAAAATATAAAGATAAAAAGAGAATTCTGAAAGCAGCTAGGGAGAAAAGGGCCCTCACATACAAAGGGAAACCTATCAGAGTGGTTACAGACCTATCTAATGAACCTTGGCAGGCCAGGAAAGAATGGGAGGAAATCTCCAATGTGATGAACAGAAAAAAACATGCAGCCAAGAATCCTTTATCCAGCAAGCCTGTCATTCAAAATAGAAGGAGAGATAAAAGTGTTCCCAAAGAAACAAAAATTGAGAGAATTCGTGACCACCAAACCAGCCCTACAGGAAATCCTAAGAGAGACTCTATAAAGGAAATGTTGCAAAGAATACAAGGTGCCAGAGACACCACTATGAACATGAATTCTAAGGAGAACCCAATGACTCTAAACCCACATTTCTCAATAATAACACTGAATGTAAATGGACTGAATACTCCAACCAAATGACACAGGGTAGCAGAATGGATAAAAAACCAAAACCCATCTATCGCTGTCTACAGGAGACTCATATTCAACCTGAGGGTACCTTCAGGTTGAAAGTAAAGGGATGGAGAAATATCTATCATGCAGCTGGAAGCCAAGAGAAAGGTGATATAGCCATACTTAAATCTGACAAACTGGATTTTAAAGTAAAGGCAGTAACAAGAGATGAAGAGGGACATTATATAATAATTACAGGATCTCTCCATCAGGAAGAGCTAACAATTATAAATATCTATGCACCAAATTTGGGAGCACCGAAATACATAAAACAAATAATCACAGAAAGATACAATCTTATTGACAAAAATGTGCTAATTGCAGGGGAATTTAATACTCCACTGACAGCAAACCAGACAGAACCAGACAGAAAATTACTAATGAAACAATGGACCTGAACGACATATTGGAACAGATGGAACTGATAGATATATTTAGAACTCTGCATCCTGAAGATAGGAAATTCACCCTCTTTTCGAGTGCACATG
>NW_021914870.1:0-1206 GCF_006229205.1 Suricata suricatta | reverse complement strand
TTGTGGGTAGAACTAAGAGCTTTGCCACAAAAAGCAAGGGTGGAAGGGGGCTGAATGTGGCAGTGTGGATCCCTGGTGTCATCCTAACAAGGCTTTGAAAACCCTTTTCTTTCCCTCCTGTTGCTTTCTGCTTGGAGCCAGCATGTTCTGGCACTCTGCTGTGAACCTCACAGCTCAGACCCTTGGTTGGAAGCTGGCCTTTCTCATGGTGGTCATGATGTAGCCTCAGAAATACTCTTGGTGACTCTGGGCAATGAACCACTAAGTATCTGCCAGAAGACTTGGACTCTAGCCCTCCCTTACATGTGGTGGGAGGGCTGATGATGGGCTTCTATCTCACCTGAACAGGTACTACCTGTATATTAGTCTGTCTGCCAGTGGTTGGAGGAATCTCAACCCTGTCAGCCCTAGTGGGAAGCAGCACCCATGTGCAACTACAGAAGTGGAAATTTGGATAACCCTTTTCTGACTTCTCTTGCAGGTAGGATCTAGAGATGTGTTGGTCAGGTGTCCTCCCTGGATTTGGAATAGAAGCCACCGGGCAAAGCTTCTAGGACTTTGGATGATCTTGTCACTAATGGACCTTTGCAAGGGGGTTCAGCTTCAGGCAGCAGTGGAAACAGCCACATCTGTGTTCCATCAGTGGCACTGGATGCATCTGGTGTTCAGTGGTGGGGTGCTGAAGTGTCCTCATGAAACAGGTCTGCTGGTGACCTTGAAGCCCCATCCTCCAGCCCTTCTGAGGATTCTTTAAGCTACCCCCAGCCTTCATCAGGAGTTAATCTTTCTCAAATGGCCAGAATTGGCTTTGTTATCACCAAGAACTCTGCCTGCAAGCTGGGCTGGCAGCAAAAACCAGACCTTACAGGAACTGCACTGGCATGCTGGCCCAGCTGGGGTAATGGCTGTGATGGTCCAGCTGGGATGAACGGCTGAGTCTCAGCCTGTGGCATGTGGAATGACATGTCTTTAAAGCTGCCCCATGACCATGCCAGCTCTGTCTTGACTTGCTACACCTTTCATGCTGTTCCAAGGGAGTAGTTTGTCCCCCAAAGCCAAGCTGTAGTGGATGTACTGTTACCAGGCCATACTTCATCTGCTAGTCAGTAAGAAGCACAACACTTGGATGGCTTTGATCTTTGAAGACAGCACGTGCTGTTTGCTCCAGCTTCAGTGATGACATGAAGGCTGATCTTGAGTGGCATC
>NW_021914869.1:0-1206 GCF_006229205.1 Suricata suricatta | reverse complement strand
GGGGGCCGTGCCGGGTGCCCCGTCCCCTGCTCTCCCCGGCCTGGCCGCTCTGCTCTCTGGTTGGCGGAGCCGAGCTGCAAGTGTCGAAGCAAACACGTCACAGCCCGGGCCCCCAGCCCGACGGGGCGCGCCCGAGTCTGGTTCCGAGGACAGTGTACCAGCACCGGGAGCAGCCTCGCGGTGATTCCAGGCCTGCGCCTCCCCCGCTCTGCTTTACGCCACCGTGTTTTCTAGAAGCAGCCCGCAGGGACGACTCCGCCTCCTGGTGCGATGGACAGCAAAGCAGGAGCCTGTGGTCCTCGGGCTCAGTTTCACTGGGAACAACCCTGGTGGCCTTTCCCTCACGAGGAGGAGTTTCTTGCTCCGTCCGCCCAGGAGCCCCGCGCCCCCCCCCCCCGCCCCCACCTCCACTCACAGACACCGCCGCCGGTGTGCGCTGGCCCCACAGGGGACACGCGCATTCACGTGCACAGACCACATGTATGTTTTACAACTCAAAATTCACTTTTACTGCCCTCATCTGAATCTCTGGGCTCCGGGCCCCCACGCCCAGCAGCCAGCACCCTCGGGGGCGTCCCCCACCCAGGGAGGACAGCCCCGCCGCCCCGCCGTGGCTGGAGCTGACGCCCCTCCACCACGGGCCACCACGGGGCCTGGTGATGCCATGTCCCGAGCTCACTCCTGGGTGGTTGTTTTTTTTGACTCAAATTACGAGATGATGGCACTCGGCTCACAGGTGGTTCTAAGGATTAATTTAGGCCATGATGAAAAATGGAAATAACCAGTTGGAGGAAATAGCCGTAATTAACAATGGTAATTGACACCCCTCACCATCATCACGGCTGATATGTGCCAGCGGCGTCCAAAGGCTTTTGATTTGGATGAGTGTGTCCCAACCAACAGACCTGTGGGAACAACACTGCCGTCACCCCCCTTCTGTCCCACACCTCCCCCCGGTCACATACAGGCACCTGCTGCCACCCCCATTCCTCACCTCCCTCGTCACACACCTACACCTGCCGTCATCCCCGTTACACACCTCCCCTGTCACATAAACCCCCAACTGTCCCACACATCCCCCCGGTCACACACAAGACACCTGCCATCACCCCGTTACACACCTCCCCACGATTCACACACACACACACACACACACACACACACCCATCACACACACTCCCCAGCCGTCACGCACCCCCAGTGTTC
>NW_021914868.1:0-1207 GCF_006229205.1 Suricata suricatta | reverse complement strand
CGGCCAGGAGTGAGATGGACACTGGCCAGCTCAGCGGCTCTCCTGGCGAGCCCGTGGGGGGCACCCGGCCAGGACGGCCACTCCCGAAAGAGCACATAGATGTGCCTGGGATATGTGTGCTTCACAAAGGCTTTGAAAATTGTGGCAAAATACTCGGCACGTAAAATTTGCCACGTTAGCTTCTTTCCGGGGCTCAAGTCAGGGGCATCGGGTAGCTCTGTGATGTCCCACCACCTTCACCACCATTTCCAGAGCGTTTTTGTGGCCCTGGAGAGAAACTCTGCGGTCACAAAGTGGGGTCCCCCGGTTCCCTCTCAGTGGAGGAGCCCTCTGCTGCACTTAGGGTCGCGGCTTTGTGTGTTCTAGGTAATTCACCGAAATGGAGTCCTACCAGATCTGTCGTGGGTGTGCCTTACGTCACCGTGCGTAAAGTGATCTAGGCTCCTCTGTGCTGTAGTGGGTCAGCATCGGCTTCGTTGTCAGACCGCATCTCGGCCACATTTTACTTACTCACAAGTCTGTTGGCAGAGATCTGGGCTGATTCCACCCGTGAGGTGCCGGGTGGGTGCCGCGTGGAGCGCCATGGAAACTGGCCGGCAAGTAGGGACGCGTGTGCCTTTCTCGTCCGACACGCGCTCTGGATGTCCACCCGGGTCCCACCGCGGGACGGCTTGCCGGCAAGTCCCTCATGCGGCTCAGTTCATGTCCTTGTCAGCCTGCCTGCTGGTCGTTTCCGAGCCCCCTGCTGGTGAGAGTCCCAGGGGTCCTTGGGACGGGCCTGGAGGCCCCTCTCCCTCCCGCACAGACGCACAGACGCAGGGACTGCGTGCAGGGAGGAGGCACCCGTCCCTCACCGCGGGGCCGGGGCGCTCGGCGTCAGGGAGGAGAGCGCTGCAGGAGACTCGTGGGCTTTATACATCTGTCGTCTATTTTATTATTTTAATTTATGCGATTGCAGTTATTTTATCTTATTTTGTTATTTATTTTATTATTTTATCCTCTCTTGTTTTATTTATTTAATTTTATTGTTTTATCTTATTTTATCTTATTATCTTATTTTGTTTATTATTTTATTTTATTTCATTTTATTTTCTTAGAGTCTTCTTTTTTTCCCTAAAGCTTATTCATCTTAGAGCAGCCAGGGGGCTTTGTGGGCACGGTGGTGTCTAACCCTTTGTTCTAGAAGCCAGAGGAAGGAGGGGCTGCA
>NW_021914867.1:0-2386 GCF_006229205.1 Suricata suricatta | reverse complement strand
TCATATTTGGGATGTAAAATTTAATATTGAAGGGTCAGGAAAACATGTCTTTTTGTGTCTTTCGTTTTTAACTTGTGAATTATCTGAAAGATTTGACAACCTGAAAAATACCCAGTTAAAAACACTTCACTAATTTTTAAAATTATAATTATCTAGTTGTTTTTTACTCTATGTGCCGGTATATATACTTATAAGGGCACATGTGTATTTTTTGTATATGTGAGTGTAGACATGTGTTACATGTGTACATGTAGATGTAACATTCAGGAACTTATATGCAATATGATTATTACATGTGTATTTGCATGCATGTGTATTATATATCAACAGCAATAATGATATATGTGCATGTGTACTATTGGATACAATTTATATATAAAATTCCTGTTTCCACTAGGTCTTAAGTAATATAGCAAATGCTGCAAACAGCAAATATTTCATTAAAGTCTAGCAACAGCTGTTTAACTGTGTTAAGGCCTTTGACCGCCATGCCTGCGATCGTCCACACTAATTTTCAACATATAAATGAAAGCCTCTACAGTTAATGTGAGTGTAGGCTGATTGTCATTAGGTCAGTCTTATGTCATAGTTTTGAACAAAAAGTAGGAAATCATAAATGAGAAGGTTCTGAAGGACAAACTAGATGCCACTTTTTGTTATAGGATTGTGGAAAAAAAGACAATGAGTTGCTGATTTCTTGGTTAGTGAAGAAAGACGTTGGCGATAATAGGCATAAGGATTAGGACTTTATAACGGCATATGGTATGTATAGTTAAAGTTTAATCTTATGTTTTTTAAAAAGGTTAAATCCTTGAATTTATAACCAGTTTTTTATAGTTTATTGTCAAGTTGGTTTCCATATGAACACCCAGTGCTCGTCCCCACAAGTTTTGAATGCCCAGATTTCATCCTTTCTCATTGCCATGTAGTATTCCTCTGTATATATAAATTACATCTTCTTAGTCCTTTCATCAGTCGATGGACACTTAGACTTTTTCCATGATTTGAGTATTGTTGAATGTGCTGCTATGAACATTGGGGTACATGTCCCCTTATGCATCAGCCCTCCTGTATCCATTGGGTAAATCCTTAGTAGAGCTATTGCTGGGTCATAGGGGAGTTCTATCATTAATTTCTTTGAGGGACCTCTACACTGTTTTCCAGAGTGGCTGCACCAGTTTACATTGCCACCAACAGTGTGGGAGGGTGCCCATCTCTCCACACCCTCGCCAGCATCTATAGTCTCCTGATTTGTTCATTTTAGCCACTCTGACTGGCATGACTTGGTATCTCAGTGTGGTTTTGATTTGTATTTCCCTGATGATGAGTGATGCTGAGCATCGTTTCATGTGTCTGTTGGCATCTGGATGTTCTCTTTGGCGGAAGTGTCTATTCATGTGTTCTGCCCAGTTCTTCACTGGATTCTTTGTTTATTGGGTGTGGAATTTGGATGCATTCCTTGTAGATTTTGGACACTAGCCCTTTATCTGTTATGTCATTTGTGACTATCTTTTCCCATTCTGTGGGGTGCCTATTAGTTTTCTTGATGGTTCCTTTGCAGTGCAAAAGCTTTTCATCTTGATGAGGTTCCAATAGTTCATGTTTACTCTTGATTCCCTGCCCTTTGGGATGTGTCACGTTAGAAATTGCTGCGGTTAAGTTCAAGGAGGTGTTTCTTACTTTCTCCTCGATGGTTTTGATGGTTTCCTGTCTCACATGCAGGTCCTTCAGCCATTTTGAGTTTCTTTTTGTGAATGGTGTAAGAAAGTGGTCTAGCTTTACTCTTCTGCATGTTCTGTTCTGGTCTCCCAGCACCGTCTGGTAAAGAGGCTGTCTTTTTTTTTTATATACCCTTTTCTGCTTTGTCAAAGATTAATTGGCCATACACTTGGGGGTCCAGTCTTGGACTCTCTATTCTATTCCACTTGTCTTTGTGTCTGTCTTTATGCCAATACCATAGTGTCTTGATGATGACAGCTTTGTGGTGAGACTAATGTCTGAAATTGTGATGCCTCCCGTTTTGGTTTCTTCTTCAGTATTATTTTGGCTATTTGGGGCTCCATACAAATTTTAGGAATTTTGTTCTAGCTTTGAGAAGAATGTTGGTGCAATTTTGATTGGGATTGCATTGAATGTGTAGATTGCTCTCGGTAATAATGACATGTTAACAATGTTTATTCTTCCAAGCCATGAGCATGGAATGTTTTCCATTTCTTTGTGTCTTCTTCAATTTTCATTGTAAGTTTTTTTATAATTTTCATCATACAGATCTTTTATATCTTTGGTTAGGTTTATTCCTAGGTATTTTATGTTTTTTGTGCAATTATGAATGGGATCAGTCTCTTCATGTCTCTCTGTGGCTTCATTGTTGGTGTATAGAAATGCA
>NW_021914866.1:0-1207 GCF_006229205.1 Suricata suricatta | reverse complement strand
GCAGGGGTGTGGTTCTTGGTGTCAGCAGGTTAGGCAGCCAGTGTTGGCACTGCGCTGTTTACTGAAGTTGGCTTATACTGAGGGGCAGGGGAGTGAAATGGCACGAGCCCACTCCTTCGTCCCTGGATAGAGATCTCTGTGCTTGCCAACATCAAGGAAGCACTTTGTGAAGAGTGAATAAGCTCCTCTTGTACGTCACAGGCATTTTTCATATTTCTGATTTCACACTGTCTGTCTGGAGCATCACAGCACATTTTGGGCTGTATTCTAGCCAGGCCTGCTGACTTTTAAAATTACAAACTTTGAGGACCTCGTGTGGTGGGGACCTGCACTGGTCCTCTGGGAAAGGGTCTTGCTGCATTGGAACCAATATAGGTTTGACCCAGAAGGTCAGTCATGCCAGAGTGCTGGGGTATGGAATTTGGAGCAAGTAAGCTAAACAGGAGGGTCTTGGTTAGCCGCCCTCAGCAGGTGTCTTTGCACCTATGCTGAGGGGCCAAGGAGGGAAATGGTGCAAGTTGGTACTTTTGTCCAGGCAGAGGCAACATCACCTCTCTTAGATGTGTTCCACAAAGTAGGAACAGTCTCCCCCATGACCCCTTAGGCAATCCTCAGATCATGCAGTTGGCCCGGGGTTGTTTACCTTCCTCTCTCCAGGAGTAGGACAGTATCATCAAGTCTCTAACACAGTGAAGCCTGGTGACTTCTGAAACTCCAGTCTTTGAGCCCCCACTGGTTGTAAAAACTCACAAAATTCAGCCCCTCTCCTTTTTCCAGGCAAGGGCTTTGTGCAAGTGTTGTTCTTATGCTTACCTCTGTGTGCTTCACTTTCTCTCACCTTTCTCCGTGACCATGGCTCCCTCCCTTCTGCAGTACCTGTGAGCAGTTTCTCCTCCAAATCAGGTTTCTGCACTCCTAACCTCCTCTAAATGTCCCCTTCCCTCCCTCTAGTTGTGCAGTTTGTTCTGTCAGTATTCCAATTAATTTTTTGAGTCTTCAGAATTATTTGATAGTTATCTAGCTGTGTATAAGGAATGAGGCAAGCCTAGGGTCCCCCTACTATGCCACCATCTTAGCTCCCCCAATCCCGCAAATTGTACAGTTTTTTTCATAGGTTTTAGATATTAACCCCTTTATTGAATATGTCATTTGCAATATCTTGTCCTATTCAGTAGGCTGCCTTATCTTGTTAGTGATAGTTTCCTTT
>NW_021914865.1:0-1207 GCF_006229205.1 Suricata suricatta | reverse complement strand
GACTGGAGACACCCAGGTGCCCGTTGAGTTATTAACATAGAATGGTAGAAATTATTCTTTCCCTTCTATGTAATTTACTCAGATAGAAATGTGGTTTCAGCTCTCTCTACAATAACTTTCTCTATTTCATGTTAACCTTATCACATCCTTAAATACTTAAAAAAACATAATATACAAATAAACAAATAACAACAGTTTCTCCTTTGTGAAAGCCAAGAGTTCTTTGTAATATTGCTACTTTCACTATGTTTATTTTAAAACATTTCATCACTTTGATTAAATAAGTATAATTTCTCAGGCATCTAAGATCTTAACTTTATTAAATGACCTCATATCATTTGACAGTTGTTTTAATTTTGTCTTCCCAAGATCAGATCCTAAGTTAAATCCTAGAAAGAAAATTTCCTGGTAAAGTATTGCAGTTTTCCCAGAGGACCCCCAAGAAATCTAAAAAATTTGGTATTTCACCTTATAATGGGGTACTTTCTAGAATGAGCAAGCTCTATATTTATTAGCTCAATACCACTGTAAGAACTCATGGGAAGAACTATCAAATCAGAAGAAATATCCTAAGTAAGCTTTCCTAAGTTTATAGGGACATTTTTTTTAATTTTTAATGTTTTTTATTTATTTTTGAGAGACAGAGGGAGACAGTGGAAGCAGGGGAGGGTCAGAGAGAGAAGGAGACACAGAATCTGAAGCAGGCTCCAGGCTCTAAGGTGTCAGCACAGAGCCCTACGCGGGGCTTGAACCCACGAACCATGAGATCATGAGCTGAGCCAAAGCTGGACGCTTAACCAACTGAGCCACCTAGGCACCCCAAGAAAATGGTTTTAATGTTAATATTTCCCAAATTGTATTCTTTTGGAGAAGGCCTTGGAGTTTTGTTAATGTCCTTATTGACCATAAAATATTTCTGTCCTTCATTTCCAACTCATGATCAAACTCTTATAGAGTAGTTATTTACTATATCCCAATAGAGAATTTTACTTTTCTTCATTCTGATATTCTTGATTATTATAATAAATTGAGTCTTATTATCAAACAGGTTTTTTCCTTCCTCATATTTGCCAGAAGGCTCTGCTATATTATAAGTTGCAGACCAGAATTTGTGTCTTCAACAAAGACAGTTTTAGCACCTCATACAAAGGACTATACCAGATACTCTGAACTATTGTTACTTCAATAGTTCAAAGAATATACTCTT
>NW_021914864.1:0-1207 GCF_006229205.1 Suricata suricatta | reverse complement strand
TGTTACTAGATTCTATTCATGACACAAAACAACTGATATCTTTGTTTATTTTGGGGGTGGGGTGGATAATTGGACTTTTGTAATGATGACAAGGGGGAAAGAGGGCTGCAGTTAATTAGCCATCTCAACAGGTGTAGACACTGGCTGGAAGTCTGGTCTGTCTCCTTTAGTCATGAAACACAACTAGAGCAGGAAGCCTATGGTTTTCCTTTCTCTGCAAGTCGATTATTTGAAACGACTTTACAACTTGCTTTCTGAATTCAAATATAGACTTTCCCTGTGAAGGGCTAAACCAGGCAGAGAGTAAGAAAAACTATAAACCAGAATGGTACCTTCAAGTCCCTTCTCATGGATGGTGGAAATAGAGCAGTTCTTTTCTAAAATATAATTTTTATGACTTCGAATTTTTAAAAAAGTCAATCCAGAATTTCTTTGGTGACCGTTCCATAGGAAAGTAGATTCTCAGACAATAATTACAGAGTATTAGCAAAATAAATGGTTTTAATTATAACATCCTCTAAGTATATTATATATTTTAAATGTACTTCCTTATTATAATTATACTTTTTAATTATAATAAATATGTCTACATCTATAGTTAAAATGTGTTGCCCTATACTTGAGAAAACTGTAAGCCTTTAGGGGAAGGAAGTTTGGCAGCATACACTGAAAACCACGTCAATAATCATTCTCCTTAACATAGTAAATTCATTTCTAAGAGTTTAAGGGGAAAAATGTTAAGAATTGAATAAAATCATATTTATGAAAATATTCTTCAACTAATAATGGTAAAAAGGGAAATGACATAAGTAACCAGAGTAGAGGGTTTAGTAGGCCAGTCTCTCTCAAGAAGACATTTGGTGATAGGACAGTCCCTCCCACAAAGAATGACTCAACCCAAAATGTCAGTGCCAAGGTTCAAAAATCCTATATTAGGGCAATTAGAGCACGCTGACTCAATATAAAAATATGAAATCTATAAAACTCATATATAAACTCTGGCTAGGTTTCAACATGGGAAATCATTTTCATATAATAAAAGAATAAAACGGGATACAAACTTATATGTATATTGTGGTGAACAGTAATTTACCACGAAAGCTATTGAAATTTAAGCTGTGGGGCCTCCAGCTACTAAGCTTCTCCTTGTCTCGTAAGAGAGGCTGTAGCAGTGTGTTTCATATAGTTATAGATTTTGAAAAAAATA
>NW_021914863.1:0-1207 GCF_006229205.1 Suricata suricatta | reverse complement strand
GAGGATCACATTTTCTGAACCCCAAATAAACACATTTCACTAAATAGGTATGCCTTCATGGGACCATAAAACAGAATATTTGAAAACATTCGTGTCCCAGGAAATTTAAGACCTGCAAACAAGAACCATGTAGGGGTCAGATCATAAGATAGACAGAGGGGGCGTGTCAGTCCCAATTCTTAGCTTGCACCCACCAGGAGTTGAATTTAGGTGATTTAAGCAGAAAAGGAATTCATTTATTCACGCATTCATTTGCTTGCTTGTCTGTTTAAAGGAGGTGGCATATCAGGTAGCTGACAGGCCCTCTGAGAGGCTTCTAGAACCACGCTTGAAGGGTATGCAGCCAGAAACAAGGCCCAAGGTCATGCCCATGAAGGCGCCACAGTCACCACCTCCAGGGCAGACACTGGAGCTCGGTCCGCCAGCACCATCCATAGTGGGCCACGGTTGCTTCTGGGGAACGTGTGGAAAACGGATGGAACTGCCACCACGTCCCTACTCCACAAAGCCCCTGCCTTTGCATGCCACTAACTCTCAATTCAAGGCTACACTGGCAGAACCAAGTTACCCATATGTGAGACCGGGCAAGGGAGTGTCTGGGAACCTCGTCTTCAATAGCGGGAGGCAGGCTGTGTCATGTGGGGGAGAAAGACCCAGAAGAAATGGAGGGCTCAGGTGCCGAGGGGCCAAATGGCAGAGTTGCCTTTTGGGAAATCTGTGGAAGGAGATTTGCGAGGTGCCCCAGTCCCAGAACCTGCCGCCATGGTAATTCTGTGGACCTGGGGACAGACACCAACATGTGAGTAGGGTGTTCTCAGATACCTCAGGGCTGCCTCGGGGCCAGCGCCTTCTTCCGGAAATGTTCCCATCTGGCCAGCACTGCTTCGAGTGGTTTTGAATCTGCAGAACCCATCAGAATAATCTCCCAGGGCCACCGCTGTAGCAAATTCTACAAACTAGATGGTGTAAAACAATGTTTTAAAAATGTATTCATCCTTTTGCATTTCTGGAGGCCAGAAGTCCAAAATCAAGGTGCCAGGAGGGCCTTGTTTCCTCTGAAGGCTTTAGGGAAGCAACCTTCCTGGCCTCTTCCAGCTTCTGGTGGCTCCAGTGTTCCTCAGCTTGTGGTCACATCACTCCAGTCTGCCTCCCTCCATCCTCATGTGTCCCTCTCTGTGTCTTCTCCTCTCCCTATAAGGATATAGGT
>NW_021914862.1:0-1207 GCF_006229205.1 Suricata suricatta | reverse complement strand
TGTTACTAGATTCTATTCATGACACAAAACAACTGATATCTTTGTTTATTTTGGGGGTGGGGTGGATAATTGGACTTTTGTAATGATGACAAGGGGGAAAGAGAGCTGCAGTTAATTAGCCATCTCAATAGGTGTAGACACTGGCTGGAAGTCTGGTCTGTCTCCTTTAGTCATGAAACACAACTAGAGCAGGAAGCCTATGGTTTTCCTTTCTCTGCAAGTCGATTATTTGAAACGACTTTACAACTTGCTTTCTGAATTCAAATATAGACTTTCCCTGTGAAGGGCTAAACCAGGCAGAGAGTAAGAAAAACTATAAACCAGAATGGTACCTTCAAGTCCCTTCTCATGGATGGTGGAAATAGAGCAATTCTTTTCTAAAATATAATTTTTATGACTTCAAATTTTTAAAAAAGTCAATCCAGAATTTCTTTGGTGACCATTCCATAGGAAAGTAGATTCTCAGACAATAATTACAGAGTATTAGCAAAATAAATGGTTTTAATTATAACATCCTCTAAGTATATTATATATTTTAAATGTACTTCCTTATTATAATTATACTTTTTAATTATAATAAATATGTCTACATCTATAGTTAAAATGTGTTGCCCTATACTTGAGAAAACTGTAAGCCTTTAGGGGAAGGAAGTTTGGCAGCATACACTGAAAACCACGTCAATAATCATTCTCCTTAACATAGTAAGTTCATTTCTAAGAGTTTAAGGGGAAAAATGTTAAGAATTGAATAAAATCATATTTATGAAAATATTCTTCAACTAATAATGGTAAAAAGGGAAATGACATAAGTAACCAGAGTAGAGGGTTTAGTAGGCCAGTCTCTCTCAAGAAGACATTTGGTGATAGGACAGTCCCTCCCACAAAGAATGACTCAACCCAAAATGTCAGTGCCAAGGTTCAAAAATCCTATATTAGGGCAATTAGAGCACGCTGACTCAATATAAAAATATGAAATCTATAAAACTCATATATAAACTCTGGCTAGGATTCAACATGGGAAATCATTTTCATATAATAAAAGAATAAAACGGGATACAAACTTATATGTATATTGTGGTGAACAGTAATTTACCACGAAAGCTATTGAAATTTAAGCTGTGGGGCCTCCAGCTACTAAGCTTCTCCTTGTCTCGTAAGAGAGGCTGTAGCAGTGTGTTTCATATAGTTATAGATTTTGAAAAAAATA
>NW_021914861.1:0-1207 GCF_006229205.1 Suricata suricatta | reverse complement strand
TGCTGCATCTCAGAATGGGGAAATTGTCAGGAAAGGCTTCAAAAGTGGCAGAAAGGGAAGCTGGACTGCAGCTATATCACAAGTCCTATGAAACAGAGCCTACATGCCACATTTGCCACATAGGATACCAATGCCTGGATTGGCCAGTCCTATTTCCAGAAGGGTCTGCCCATACATAACAAAAATGGTTTGCCTGTTCATTTATTCCTCCCTTTGTTCATTCAACATGTGTTGCAGCCACAGAGCTTGGCTAGGAAGAATGCACAATTGAGGAGCTGGGAGGGAGGGGCTGTCACGATGTAGTGGCCCCCCTGCAGCTTTGTTACCATCCACCTAGTGGCTACACACAACAGTGGGATCCGGGCACAACACAACGATGACCAAGACATAGTCTATAATTGCCCCCAATTCACTTACGATCTACTAGGAAACAGACACAAGAATACACTTTTACAACACTCATATGATCACTGCTATGAGGTACTTTGGAACAGGGACAGAAAGTAACAGAATCCCATAAAATATTTCATAACTGTTGATACTTTCATATCAGTGTCCTGTAATTCTTCTAGTCAGGCAAGACCACATAATGGCTACCCAACATGACTCCGTATGCAATTTATTCAGCAGTCATACTTTATCGGTTCTTTGTTCATTTCATATTGTTAAGCAAAAATGTGCACTGAGCATCATAAAACTATTCTCTGTTATATTCTTTTGTGGGCACTTGATCAAAGGAAAACAAGGGGTTTTTGTTTGTTTTGGGGGTGGAAATGATATAGTCTTAAAATGCTGATGTTGCCACTAAATTCACTCAATGTCTGTCTGGCCCCGAAAACCAGCTATAACTTCCAACAATGTTTTGTTTCAACAATAAAACACAGTTAATCCCATTACTAATTTATTCATTACTGTGGAGAAATAAGCTATTTTCAAAGAACCACTGCTTGCTTTGAAAACATGAACACTAAAGCTCTTCATCCTGGCAAAACTTTCAGAAGCATTGCTTCCAATCTCCCTACCTGTAGGGCAAGATTAATTTCATTTTATTTCAAACCTCCATAGGACTTTAATCTCGTCATAATCAGGTTAGATGCAAACAAGTTTTCTAACCAAAATTTGACTTCGATTCTTTCAAGATCAGTAAAAACCACGTAGAATAGTGTTATTGGAAGCACAGGCAGTGGTGGTAACCAATCACTTCACT
>NW_021914860.1:0-1207 GCF_006229205.1 Suricata suricatta | reverse complement strand
TTTTTTTTTGGCTCTTGAATTTTTTAATGGGAACTTAATTTGCCATCAATGAAATACTCCGATTTTAAGCATACAGTTTGGTAGGTTTGGGTCAATACAGACCCTCATGTAAGGCACACCCCTCTCAAAGTAGAGTGAGCATCTGTCACCCCCAGAAAGTTCTCCGAACCCCATTCCAGTCAATCCCCATGCCCCTGTGAGAAATCATTATTTTGTTTTCTTTTACTATAGATTAAGTCTTTAATTTGTTATCTTTAACAACCTATTTCAAATTCCTATTCTGTGTAGTATCAGAAATCGAATCTCAGTCCACTTAGAGATTTTCTCACTCCACTTGCCTGATTTTTATATACATCTCGCGGTGAAGACGGGGCTACATCACCTCACATTTTGTGGGACGGTGGGGGGTGCTCTCATGGCTGCTTACCCGTCTGGCTGTCTCTGCTGGGAGGTCCCCAGGCACTGGCCCCCGGAGGACACCTCTCTCCTCCCTCACCTCCAGCACCAAGACCTCTCCAGCCAGGACCCTCCCTCTCAGCTGCACTTGGGCCCCTCTGACGGCTGTGGTCCTGCCCACACTGCAGGGTGGCAGATTCTTCCAGGTCCCCCACAACCCTCTCTGCTCTGATGAGCCCTGACGCCACCTCATCTCCTCAGGTATTTGTCGCCTCTCCCAGGCACACTGGGGAAAAGTCAAATCAACACCCGACTGGACAGCAAAATTCATTACTGCTGCCATGACTCTTATCGCCCAAGCCATGAGGGCAGGGGAGCACAGACCACCGAGTCCCCTGTTCGCAGGCAGATGGTGCTGGTTCCCTCCTCACCCAGTTAACACCCTCCCTAAGTCCTGGGTCTCGGGCAGACACATCCAATAGTTCAGTGTCCTCCTGCTATTCCTCCCAAACCATCCCTACTTTTTATTTTAATGTATTTTGCAAGAGAGAGCAAGTGAGAGAGAGTGGACACATGCATATGCACATGGGGGAGGGGGAGGGAGTGAGGGAAAGAGAGAATTCCAAGCTGATAGCACAGAGCCCAACATACAACACGAACCCACGAACCATGAGATCATGACATGAGCCGAAGTCAAGAGTCAGGCGCTTAACCCACGGAAGCACCCAGGCACCTACCAACCATCATCCTTCCTTGAGGCAGTGAGGGTCTCAGTGCAGTTAGGAAGCAGGAAAAGTCATTGTTAGTCAAC
>NW_021914859.1:0-1207 GCF_006229205.1 Suricata suricatta | reverse complement strand
TGAAAAACACTGATCTTTTTACTGTTTCCATATTTTTGCCCTTTCCAGAATATATATTTTCTGGAATATATATATAGTTGGAATCATACAGTGCATAGTCTTTTTGGATTGCTTCTTTAACTTAGTAATACTCATTTAAGTTTCCTTTATGTCTTTTCATTGCTGGATAGTTCACTTCTTTTTAGTGGAGAATAATATTTCATTGTTTGGGCATACCACAATTTATCTAAATACCTACTAAAAGATGTCTTGATTGTGTCCAAGTGATAGCAATTATAAATAAACATGCTATAAACACACATATGCAGATTCCTCTGGGGACATAAATTTTCAGCTCCTCTGAGTTAATTACACAGAGCACAATAGCTGAATAGCATGGTAAGAGTATATTTAGTTTTGTAAGAAACTCCCAAAGTGTCTTCCAAAGTGGCTGTGCCATTTTGGATTTCTACCAACACTGAGTGACAGTTCCTGTTCTCCACATCCTTGTCAGCATTTAGTGATGTCAGTGTTCTGCATTTTGATCATTTTAATAGTTATAGAGTGGTATCTTATTATGGTTTTAATTTGCATTTTACTGAAGACATATGAAGTGGAGTATCTTTTAATAAACTTATTTGTCATCTATATATCTTCTTTGGTAAGGTATCTCTTAAGGTCTTTGGACCATTTTAAATTGAATTCTTTGTTTTCTTACTGTTTACTTTTAAAAGTTCTTTATATATTTTGGATAACAGTCTTTTATCAGATGTGTCTTTCACATATATGTCCTCCCAATCAGTGGCCTGTCTTCTCATCCTCTTGATATTGTCTTTTGCAGAGCAGCAGTTTTTTAAAATTTTCATGGAGTTCAGTTTATCAATTATTTTAACATGGATCTTGTCTTTGGTGTTAAATCTAAAATGTCATCTGAAAACTGAAGGTCATATAGGATTTTCATGTAATCTTCTAGAAGTTTTATAGTTTTGTGTTTTACACTTAATTCTACAATCCGTTTTGTGAAGAGCGTAAGTTCTGGTGTTAGATTCCTTTTGTTTTGTTTTGTTTTGTTTTGTTTTGCGTATGGATATCCAGTACTTTCAGCACTGTTGGTTGAGGACACCATCTTTGTGTTCCTTTGCTGCTTTGTCAGAGATCAATTGATTTTATTTATGGGAGTCAGTTTTTTCCACTAATCAGTTTATCTATTTTGTTTCCAATACTATGT
>NW_021914858.1:0-1207 GCF_006229205.1 Suricata suricatta | reverse complement strand
CTATGTGTCTAGGAGTGATGAGCACTCATATTTATTTCATAAATTCTTATTGGAGACCTAGTCTGTTACCAGCTACCCACGGTAGGGAAGAGAGCGACATGTAAGTGATGCGTGGAAATGCTCTCTCCAAATTAGACTGTGAATTCTTTGAGGATAAGAGGCTATGTCTGATTTATCTGTGTTCCCAGTTTTATATCCAGATAGAACATTCAGCAAGTATTTGCTGAAAATATGAATGAATGAATGAATGAATGAATGAGTGATTGAATGGTGGCAGCCTTCGAGGACCTCAAGTCTAGCTAAGGTAAAAATAACTGTTACTCATGTCCAGTTCTGCCTTTTCTTGGGCAGGTGCTGACTGACACTCAGTGATGAGATGAGAGGAAGGAGCCATGGCGATTAAGATTAAATGTCCCTTCATTTCCTTCCCCTTCTCAACAAGGAATTTCTACTTTAATTCTCCCCATGCTCATTCCTTTCTACTGTGCCTTCTCCATGTGGGATTTGATGTGTAAGCATTAACGAGGAAACTGCCCTCATTACAGCTGGGCAACTGGCACTGAAGCCCCAGCTCAGTCACTGGAGGTGTAATCTTGGGCAAGCCATTAACCTCACGGAGTCAGTTTCTTCCTGGGTAAAAACCGTGATGGGTTTATCACCAGCACGGTGGATGCCAGAGCTTTGTACGTCAGGCAGCTTAGCGACTGCTCCTTACCTCCCCCCTGCTCTCTATGTGACTTTAGGTCTTTATTTTTTATTGTTTATAAAAACTCTTTACTTTGAGGGCACTTGGGTGGCTCAGACAGTTACACATCTGACTTTTGATCTTGACTCAGGTCGTGATCTTACAGTTCATGAGTTCCAGCCCCACATTGGGCAGCGCGCAGAGACTGCTTGGGATTCTGTCTCTCCCTCTCCCTGCTCCTCCCCAGCTCGTGCACTCTCTCTTTCTTTCTCTCTGTCAAGATAAATACATAAACTTGAAAAATTCTTTACTTTTAGATTTTTTTGAAAAATTTGACTGTAGGACAGTGTACATGATATGAAAATTTAAAACTACACAAAAAAAAATCAATAAGAAATGAGTGTGTTTCCTTGATCCCTAGCTTCTCTGTCCCCTCCCCAGGGCCAACAAATAGTCCCATGCATCTTCCCAGAGATACAGACATAGAGTGTGTGTGTGTCAATTTTCCCACACACAAACGAA
>NW_021914857.1:0-1207 GCF_006229205.1 Suricata suricatta | reverse complement strand
AAAGGAAACTATCACTAACAAGATAAGGCAGCCTACTGAATAGGACAAGATATTGCAAATGACATATTCAATAAAGGGGTTAATATCTAAAACCTATGAAAAAAACTGTACAATTTGCGGGATTGGGGGAGCTAAGATGGTGGCATAGTAGGGGGACCCTAGACTTGCCTCATTCCTTATACACAGCTAGATAACTATCAAATAATTCTGAAGACTCAAAAAATTAATTGGAATACTGACAGAACAAACTGCACAACTAGAGGGAGGGAAGGGGACATTTAGAGGAGGTTAGGAGTGCAGAAACCTGATTTGGAGGAGAAACTGCTCACAGGTACTGCAGAAGGGAGGGAGCCATGGTCACGGAGAAAGGTGAGAGAAAGTGAAGCACACAGAGGTAAGCATAAGAACAACACTTGCACAAAGTCCTTGCCTGGAAAAAGGAGAGGGGCTGAATTTTGTGAGTTTTTACAACCAGTGGGGGCTCAAAGACTGGAGTTTCAGAAGTCACCAGGCTTCACTGTGTTAGAGACTTGATGATACTGTCCTACTCCTGGAGAGAGGAAGGTAAACAACCCCGGGCCAACTGCATGATCTGAGGATTGCCTAAGGGGTCATGGGGGAGACTGTTCCTACTTTGTGGAACACATCTAAGAGAGGTGATGTTGCCTCTGCCTGGACAAAAGTACCAACTTGCACCATTTCCCTCCTTGGCCCCTCAGCATAGGTGCAAAGACACCTGCTGAGGGCAGCTAACCAAGACCCTCCTGTTTAGCTTACTTGCTCCAAATTCCATACCCCAGCACTCTGGCATGACTGACCTTCTGGGTCAAACCTATATTGGTTCCAATGCAGCAAGACCCTTTCCCAGAGGACCAGTGCAGGTCCCCACCACACGAGGTCCTCAAAGTTTGTAATTTTAAAAGTCAGCAGGCCTGGCTAGAATACAGCCCAAAATGTGCTGTGATGCTCCAGACAGACAGTGTGAAATCAGAAATATGAAAAATGCCTGTGACGTACAAGAGGAGCTTATTCACTCTTCACAAAGTGCTTCCTTGATGTTGGCAAGCACAGAGATCTCTATCCAGGGACGAAGGAGTGGGCTCGTGCCATTTCACTCCCCTACCCCTCAGTATAAGCCAACTTCAGTAAACAGCGCAGTGCCAACACTGGCTGCCTAACCTGCTGACACCAAGAACCACACCCCTGC
>NW_021914856.1:0-2389 GCF_006229205.1 Suricata suricatta | reverse complement strand
CAGGCACCCCAAGAATCTCATTATGATCTTTTTAAAAAATATTTATTTATTTTGAGCAGGAGGAGGTTAGGGGCAGAGAGAGCAGGGGGGAAGAGCGAATCCCAAGCAGGCTACATGCTGTCAGTGCAGACCCTGACACTGGGCTGAAGCTCATGAACTGTGAGATCATGACCTGAGCTGAAATTGAGTCGGATGCCCAACCGACAGAGCCGCCCAGGTGCCCCTCATGATGATGTGTGAATGCCTGCCACACTTGCCATCCGCTTCCCCCCAAAGCAGATTTTGAGAATGAGCTGCTGTGTGATTGCTACGTGTGTCCATGGTAGATCAGTAGGACGTGGGCCTCAGCAACAGCGTGCACGGACCACGGGTATGTGTTTGGGGGTGCGGAAGGCACACACAGGAAGAGGGTGGTGGAGGTTACCCTCCCGACGCGCTGCTGGATCTGGAAAGGACCGTAAGGCAAAGGGATGTGTTGGAGAAAAGGCAGCAGTGGAGACAGTGCACAAAATGTGTTATTCTGGAAACGCCCGTGCCCAGGGAGGCTGTGCCGTGGCTGGCGGTATGGAGTGAGAACAAATTCCAAAGACACTATTTCTCCTACTGACGGGTCCTCTCGAAAAACCAAATTGTAAAAATGAATTCATCCAACCCGTCTGATTTAGAGAGCGTTTCTATGGGAATGCATTTCCCCTACTTTCTCATACACCTGAACGAGCATAGGAATTCGGAAAATAATGAACTGAAAAGGAGTTGTCCTGTGATGCATTTTCTAAATAAACAGCCATCAGATAATAGTCTTTGTGTGTTTTATGTATAAAAATTTCAAGCGTTCCCTAAAACAGCTATTTAAAGAGTTCCTCCAATACTTCGTTTTCACTCACATTATTAATTTGCTCAGGAAACCTTATTTTTAAAAACTGTTATTCTCTCGGGAAATGTAATTCAGTGCAAATAAATGCGATTTGAATGATGGGGGCTGCACCTCATTTTGCCGGCGACCTGCCCACCCGTCTACTCTGTCCTCCTTCATTTTTACCTACGGCAGACACTCACCCCCACCTCCCGACTTCAAGTTTCTGCCTGGTGTTCAGGAGAAGCTGATGGCGGCCACGTGCATCTTACCCGTGGTTAACTGCCCAGCCAGGAGGCTGGAGACCGTCTGCTTGCCCAATATCCTCGCCATGTCTAGGACGTCACCTTCACGACATCAGATGTCACAGTAAAGTGACGTGTGTGTTCACACGTAGCACAGACCCCTCTGGTGTGAGGTTATATCCGTGCCTCCTCTCACTCCAGGTCACTGTTCCCTGGAGGTGCTGGTCAGCAAAAGGTATGACATAGTTGACTATTACTCCATTTTCTTTTTTTATGATTATTCCATTTTCTGCTTGTGCTTTATAATAAGCATGTGAAGTAGACTTCAGAGGATCCTTTAGTAAGATGAAACAGCTCTTGGATCAAGCTCAATCATTTGCTTTTCCTATGGGAGAACTCTCCAGAACCACAAGGACAAAATGTAACAGGTAGCATGTAACTGGGCCTGGACATTCCAAAGGCGGTCTCCACCCAGCTAACGAGAGCAATTAAGTGGGGCTAAACATTTCATGCTGGCCTCCCTGGGAGCTCATAACCTTAGGTGGGAGCCATAAAGGGGATGAGTCCTCAGGGGCCTCCCCACAGCCCAGACGGAAGCGATGGAGCCAGAGGGCCAAAGAAAATCACCTGTTACTATGAACAACGCATGGACTATTTTAAAGAAACATGCAATGAAAGACACAGAGATAGAGCTATGCTCCAGTCACTGCCTTGAAAGATACTCTATGTTTTCTGTATTTTCACCAGAACTGAATCTATCATGCACATTCTTCTCATTATTTTCTAGCTCATGTTACCATAATGTATTTTCAAGAAATGGGGAAAAACGGCTCATCAACATGTTGGGCTCTATAGAAACTAACGTTTTTAAAGAAAGATATGTGCCATTGTTCCTCGTGTTATAAACAAAACAGGCCTTTCCCTTCTAATCTATGTCGTCTGTAACAAAACTATCCAGATCCAATATGGTCTGGGTGGTCTCTCTAGGTATCATGGCCGGCTAACACCTCAGATGCCAAGTCTATGGTTAGGTTCATGTAAGAATTAAGTTCACTCTGAATATACAGCCAGAGGGCCAGGAATGAATCAACTCTGCCAATTCTGTTATGAATCAACTCTTCAGAATCACAAGAACACATGAAATTGGCGTTCCTTTAACGACTTGTGCTGAAGAATGCAGGGATGTAACCACACGCAGATAGATCAGTGACTGGGTGACCACAGAGGCTCCGGGGAGGCCCGACTACTCTACGGAAGAACTCAGGTTTCTCGGGATTTCTTTGCAGATCAC
>NW_021914855.1:0-1207 GCF_006229205.1 Suricata suricatta | reverse complement strand
CTCCCCCTAGACAGTCTAGAGGTCACTTCCTAGGGTGGGGGCACCCAAGGCTCTCCACACCCCTCCCTTCCGTGTCTGGTGAGAGGACCGGAAGTCACTGCCCCCCCCCCCCCGCGGTGTCCCCAGGGGATAGGGGTCGCTCTGGCCTGCAGATGGGTCTCCCTGATTCTCAGGGGGAAGGTGGGGGCGGTGTGCAATATGCACCAGCGCCCTGTGACCGGGGTCAAGGTTAGGGTCTCACACCAGCTTTGAGCCTGAAGGAGCAGATTCCGGCCCCAGCCCCGCCCCAGCCGCCAGCTCTTGGCAGGAGGGCCATGCTCCGCCTGCCGGGTGTCAGGCCTCTGATGAAACCCCTCAATTCCACTTTGACAAGACAGAGGGTTGGGTAGAGGCCCTTCCCTTCTCCCAGGACCCCCACCCCTACCTAGCAGCACCCCGTGGCCTGTTGTTCCCCTCCCCGAGCCCCCCGCCCCAAGCAAGGCTGCCAGGCAGAGCGGCCGACGGAAGGGCGGGGACCGAGGCCTGTCGCTCCCCACCTGGCGCTTCCAGCCTCTGGAGGTCGGGCTGCGGGCTGCATAGGACCCCACAGGCCCCAGGGCTCAGGGAGTCCTGCACCTCCCCAGGATGCCCTGCCCCGTGTGGCCACCAGGAGGCGCCCGCTGCCCGTCTGCGGGCCTCCAGGTCACACCCTCCCCTACCAGTCCCGACAGACCTGGGGCAGGGTCCAGGGACAGGACAGGGTCTCCCTGGCCTGGAACCTCGGGGGGATGGGAGGACCCCGCACAGCTCAGGCCCTCCCTAAGTGCCTCCTCTGCCTCGGCAGCCCCGGCGAGGGTGCAGAGCCCGGGTGGGGCAAGGGGTGCGCCTGCCCCTCTGGAGGAAGGCCGCTCCCCCGAGGGGGCGCCCAGCTGGGGGGAGGACAGCCCTGCAGATGTGCCGGCTGCCCCACGCCAGGTCTGCTCAGCTCCTGTGCACACAGATCGTCCAGGCTGACCCGGGTCATGCTCACAGCACAAGAGCTGGGCCACTGAGACACCTGTCACCAAGCCCTCGTGCCGGAGGAGAAGAGGGCAGCTCCAGGACCCAGGCAGCCCACCTTCCCTGGACATTGGATGAGAAAAGTGGGGAGCAGTCTCGCCGGCCTGGGAGAAAAGACTGAACACAGTAACCGGCCTTCCCAGCCGGGTGATGGGCATTTCCCCAGGGG
>NW_021914854.1:0-1207 GCF_006229205.1 Suricata suricatta | reverse complement strand
TGACAGAAATTAGATCAGTGCTGGTCTGGGGTGGGGTAGGGAGATGGACTGCAAAGGGACATGAAAGAACTTTCTGAGATGATGCAAATGTTCCGTATCTTCATTCAGTGGTGGTTACATGAGGCACACATCTGTCAAAACTTGTTGAACTGTACGCTTCACATGGGTACGTTTTATTGTATGTATATTTTATCTCAATAAAATTAATAAAATGATGCCTTAAGTCCCAGTCTAATAAATATGGGAGAAAGCTATACCTATGGAAATATAAACATTATGTGAAAGGCGAGATAACAAAGCAGCTCTAACTAAATGAAGAGTTATGCCATATTAATTGATGGGTATTTTATTATGATAAAGATATTATTTCTCCTTAAACTGATATACAGGGTCAATGCAACTATGATCTATTTCCAAATAAGGATTTACATAAATCTTAAGTTGATTCTAACATTTATGGTGAAGAATAACAATGAAGAATAGTCAAGGTACTATACAAGAGTACATGTGGCAGGTGCCTGGGTGACTCAATGAGTTAAGCATCTGACCTTGGCTCAGGTCATGATCTTGCTGTTCCCGAGTCTGAGCCCCACGTTGGACTCTGTGCTGACAGCTCAGAGCCTGGAGACTGCTTTAGATTCTGTGCCTCCCTCTCTCTGCCATCCCCCGCTTGTGCTCTGGCTCTCTCTTTCCCAAAAGTAAATAAACATTAAAGAAAAAGAATACATGGGATGATAAAAAAGAATGAATAGGTATTTGCTCTTTCAGAGATAATTATAAAGCTATTAATTCCATATAATATCCATACAAGAATAGACAAATTGACCAATGGAACAAACTAGAGAGTTCCTAAATTGACATATATTATATATATATAATAACATAACGACCCAGCAATAGCACTGCTGGGGATTTACTCAAGGGATACAGAAGTGCTGATGCATAGGGGCACATGTACCCCAATGTTCATAGCAGCACTGTCAACAATAGCCAAATCATGGAAAGAGCCTAAATGTCCATCACCTGATGAATGGATCAAGAAGATGTAGTATATATATATACAATGGAATACTACATGGCAATGAGAAAGAATGAAATCTGGCCATTTGTAGCAAAGTGGATGGACCTCGAGGGTGTCATGCTAAGCGAAATAAGTCAGGCAGAGAAGGACAGATACCATATATTTGCACTCATAGGTCTAACAGGA
>NW_021914853.1:0-1208 GCF_006229205.1 Suricata suricatta | reverse complement strand
TACAAGACTGAATCATCCAGACGCCCCAGTATAAGGAGATTTAAAGAAGAATATTTTTGTGTAAACAAAGTTAATTGAAATGCAGCCATGCCCATGTGTTCACACATCACCTATGGTTACTTTCTGGCTACAGACAGAGCTGTCTCATTAGGACAGAGTTAAGAAATTGTGACAATGACCTCTTGATTTACAGAGTCTAAAATATTAACCATCTGGCATCTTACATAAAGAGTTTACCTAACCCTTTCTCCAAGCAATCTTGGAAATACTGATTTTGGTACTTATAGATTGAAATATGTTTGTCTTCCTTGATGATATGTTTTTCAAGATAAAATCTTTGTGCAGATTTATTACTTTATTTAGATAGATACAAGCTCTCCCCTCTTTACTGATTAACTTCTAAATTCCATAAAGAATACTTTCAGGAGTGCCAGTTGGTTGAGCATCTGACTTCCTCTCAGGTCATGATCTCACAGTTCATGGGTTTGGGCCCTGCATCGGGCTCTGTGCTGACAGCTAGCTCAGAGCCTGGGGCCTGTCTTCAGACTCTGTGTCTCCCTTTCTCTCTGACCCTCTTCTGCTCTCTCTCTCTCTCTCTCTCTCTCTCTCTCTCTCTCTCATCTCTTTCTATCTCTCTCACTCTCTCTCTCTCAAAAATAAATAAAACATTAAAAAATTAAAAAAAATACATTCTGTACCATGGTAACTTAGTTTTAGTGTGTCACTAAGCAAAAACAGCAAACACCCTTATCATTCTATCAATTATGTAAAACTAGATGTACTTTGAAAGTAAAAGAATTTTAACTGAATTGTAATTTGGTTAAACAACTTTACGAAAGCAGAATGACTCTCCTCACCTCCTACCATTTGAAGTATCTTTTTAGAGTAAATTATTGCATTTACTTTGTGTGCAATAAATCACAATTAATTTTTGAGAACATTCAATATGTTCTATATTGACTTATTGAATATTGTAAATCATTCAACCAATGATCATTGAAACAATTAAGAAACAATAAAAAATTCATAACTTACAAATGTATATTGGATCATGACTACACAGAATTAGCAAACTTGTTTTAGTAAACACCATCTTGGTGAGTTAAGGTTTCCATGGTACTCAATAAAAACATGCCAAATTCAGTTCCACTGAATTGCAAATTTCTAAGGCTCTGTTGGAAGATATTGGATTTTGGAAATGCTAAAAA
>NW_021914852.1:0-1208 GCF_006229205.1 Suricata suricatta | reverse complement strand
GACTGGAGACACCCAGGTGCCCGTTGAGTTATTAACATAGAATGGTAGAAATTATTCTTTCCCTTCTATGTAATTTACTCAGATACAAATGTGGTTTCAGCTCTCTCTACAATAACTTTCTCTATTTCATGTTAACCTTATCACATCCTTAAATACTTAAAAAGACATAATACACAAATAAACAAATAACAACAGTTTCTCCTTTGTGAAAGCCAAGAGTTCTTTGTAATATTGCTACTTTCACTATGTTTATTTTAAAACATTTCATCACTTTGATTAAATAAGTATAATTTCTCAGGCATCTAAGATCTTAACTTTATTAAATGACCTCATATCATTTGACAGTTGTTTTAATTTTGTCTTCCCAAGATCAGATCCTAAGTTAAATCCTAGAAAGAAAATTTCCTGGTAAAGTATTGCAGTTTTCCCAGAGGACCCCCAAGAAATCTAAAAAATTTGGTATTTCACCTTATAATGGGGTACGTTCTAGAATGAGCAAGCTCTATATTTATTAGCTCAATACCACTGTAAGAACTCATGGGAAGAACTATCAAATCAGGAGAAATATCCTAAGTAAGCTTTCCTAAGTTTATAGGGACATTTTTTTAAAATTTTTAATGTTTTTTATTTATTTTTGAGAGACAGAGGGAGACAGTGGAAGCAGGGGAGGGTCAGAGAGAGAAGGAGACACAGAATCTGAAGCAGGCTCCAGGCTCTAAGGTGTCAGCACAGAGCCCTACGCGGGGCTTGAACCCACGAACCATGAGATCATGAGCTGAGCCAAAGCTGGACGCTTAACCAACTGAGCCACCTAGGCACCCCAGGAAAATGGTTTTAATGTTAATATTTCCCAAATTGTATTCTTTTGGAGAAGGCCTTGGAGTTTTGTTAATGTCCTTATTGACCATAAAATATTTCTGTCCTTCATTTCCAACTCATGATCAAACTCTTATAGAGTAGTTATTTACTATATCCCAATAGAGAATTTTACTTTTCTTCATTCTGATATTCTTGATTATTATAATAAATTGAGTCTTATTATCAAACAGGTTTTTTCCTTCCTGATATTTGCCAGAAGGCTCTGCTATATTATAAGTTGCAGACCAGAATTTGTGTCTTCAACAAAGACAGTTTTAGCACCTCATACAAAGGACTATACCAGATACTCTGAACTATTGTTACTTCAATAGTTCAAAGAATATACTCTT
>NW_021914851.1:0-1208 GCF_006229205.1 Suricata suricatta | reverse complement strand
TGTGTAATATACAAACAAGAGCATTACATGATGGTAAAAGGGTCAATTGTGTAAGATATAGCATTTATAAACATACATGCACCCAACACAGAAACACCAAAACTACAAAGCAAATATTAATGGAACTAAAGGGAGAAGCTAATAGAAGTGAAATAATATTAGAGATTCAATATCTTTTTTACATTACTGGATAAATCATCCAGATGGAATATCAGTAAAGATTGCATCAGACTTCAACAACACATTAAACCAGATTGTCTTAATAAATATACAGAACAGCCCATCCAAGTGCAGTGGAATATATTCTTTTCAAGTGCACATGTAACATTCTCCAGAATAGATTACAAGTTAGACCATAAAACAAATCTCAATAAATCAGGGAGACTGTAATTATATGAAGAATATTCACCAATGATAATTTTATAAAATTATAAATCAATTACAAAAGAAAACTAGAAAAAATGCTCAAAAATGTGGACATTAGACAACATTCTAGTCAACAAAATATGGGTTATTAAAAAAAATCAAAAGACAATACGTAAAGTACCTAGAACAAAAAACAAATTTTAGGGGTGCCTGGTGGCTCAGTCAGTTAAGTGTCTGACTCTTGATATTGGCTTAGGTCATGATCTTATAGTCATAGGATCAAGTCCCACATTGGGCTCTGTGTTGAGTGTGAAGCCTGCTTAGGATACTCTCTCCCTCTCTCTTTGCCTTACTCCTGCTTTCTCACTTAATCTCTCAAAATAAGAAAACTTAAAGGGAAGTTCAAAGCACTACAGGCCTACTTCAAGAAACAAGAAGAACCTCAAATACCTTTATACATAAAGGGACTTAAAACAGAACAAAAAAAAAAAAACAAAACCAAAAGTTGGTTGGAGAAAGATAATAATTAAGATTATAGTGGAAATAAATTAAATAGAGACCAAAAAGACAATCAAAAAGATTAAAGAAACTAAGAGCTAGTTCTTTGTGAAGATGAAAAAAATATTGATACAACATTAATAAAACTAAATAAGAATGAAAAAGAGGCTCAAGTAAAATCTTAAATGGAAAAGGAGGATATTTCCAATATCACAGAAATACAAAGGATCATAAGAAAACTATGATGTACAATTACACACCAACAAATTGGCCAACTTAGAAAACATTGAGATCCCTAGAAATAATCTTTGAAGACTGGATCATGAAGATACAGAAAATATGAA
>NW_021914850.1:0-1208 GCF_006229205.1 Suricata suricatta | reverse complement strand
TGCTGCATCTCAGAATGGGGAAATTGTCAGGAAAGGCTTCAAAAGTGGCAGAAAGGGAAGCTGGACTGCAGCTATATCACAAGTCCTATGAAACAGAGCCTACATGCCACATTTGCCACATAGGATACCAATGCCTGGATTGGCCAGTCCTATTTCCAGAAGGGTCTGCCAATACATAACAAAAATGGTTTGCCTGTTCATTTATTCCTCCCTTTGTTCATTCAACATGTGTTGCAGCCACAGAGCTTGGCTAGGAAGAATGCACAATTGAGGAGCTGGGAGGGAGGGGCTGTCACGATGTAGTGGCCCCCCTGCAGCTTTGTTACCATCCACCTAGTGGCTACACACAACAGTGGGATCCGGGCACAACACAACGATGACCAAGACATAGTCTATAATTGCCCCCAATTCACTTACGATCTACTAGGAAACAGACACAAGAATACACTTTTACAACACTCATATGATCACTGCTATGAGGTACTTTGGAACAGGGACAGAAAGTAACAGAATCCCATAAAAGATTTCATAACTGTTGATACTTTCATATCAGTGTCCTGTAATTCTTCTAGTCAGGCAAGACCACATAATGGCTACCCAACATGACTCCGTATGCAATTTATTCAGCAGTCATACTTTATCGGTTCTTTGTTCATTTCATATTGTTAAGCAAAAATGTGCACTGAGCATCATAAAACTATTCTCTGTTATATTCTTTTGTGGGCACTTGATCAAAGGAAAACAAGGGGTTTTTGTTTGTTTGGGGGGGGGGAAATGATATAGTCTTAAAATGCTGATGTTGCCACTAAATTCACTCAATGTCTGTCTGGCCCCGAAAACCAGCTATAACTTCCAACAATGTTTTGTTTCAACAATAAAACACAGTTAATCCCATTACTAATTTATTCATTACTGTGGAGAAATAAGCTATTTTCAAAGAACCACTGCTTGCTTTGAAAACATGAACACTAAAGCTCTTCATCCTGGCAAAACTTTCAGAAGCATTGCTTCCAATCTCCCTACCTGTAGGGCAAGATTAATTTCATTTTATTTCAAACCTCCATAGGGCTTTAATCTCGTCATAATCAGGTTAGATGCAAACAAGTTTTCTAACCAAAATTTGACTTCGATTCTTTCAAGATCAGTAAAAACCACGTAGAATAGTGTTATTGGAAGCACAGGCAGTGGTGGTAACCAATCACTTCACT
>NW_021914849.1:0-1208 GCF_006229205.1 Suricata suricatta | reverse complement strand
GGATAATCTCTCTATTTTAAAGTCAGTTGATTAGCAAATAATTCCTTCTATGACCTGACCTTAATTTCTCTTTGTCATGTAATCTTACTCATAGGTTCCTAGAAGTAGGATGTAGACATCTTGGGGTATGGGTTGGGGAGGCAGTATTCTAGGTACAACAACAGAACAACAGATACTATCATAAAAGTATAAGTCTTTTTTTTTTTTTTTTTTTAAAGGAATCCAGGTTTGTTTGTAGTGAGGTCTCATGATTAATTTGAGAGATTCTGTAGCCAGAAATACTTGGCTCTCCTACTTACCAGAAAAATTATGAAATTCCCTATATAGGAGCTCCCTACTCTTGACACCTAGGGACAATTAATGTTTTCTCCAGTAGGGTTGTTGGGATACACATACTTTTAAAGTATATAGCCACTTCTCACAATAACTATATTGTAAAATGGAATAATAAGTGAGTTATTTTGAGATATGGCTCAAAATACATGAAATATGAAATAAATAAAGTGGTTCATAGCATGATTAAAGAACTCAATAAATAATATTTTCAGCATTTTATGTCTCAAAGAATAATAGTGGTTTTCATTATGAAGCTGGAGGAAAAGTTATAGATAAAATTACTCTTATCTAGAAAAACATCTAGCTAGTATTTTTAGAATTATGAAAGCTAAGGCCTTTTGTACATGCTCTAGGGGGATAGTTGAGTGCTATACATAATAATAACAACAATGACAATAATAATAATAATAATAATAATAATAATAACATGTCTGGATTCAGGAGGAAATTTGGCAGAGATGGACAAGGCCATAGCAGTGGGGCCCAGCATCATGACAAAGAACAGAGGCCAGATAAGAATACTGGTCAAGGATATATTCTTCAACACAGAGAAAGCTGATAAAACTTGTAAAAACCCTGATTATATCAATGGATATAAGTTGTTCTTTGTTCAGTACTGGGCTACAAACCCCTCTAATACCTGCTAATTTTAGTATAAGGTAGTTCCTATCAGCAGTCTTGGCTTAGTGGTGTCATGGGGAATTAGACACAAGGGGCCAGGGATCAGCTGGGTGCGAAGCAGTCTGAAAATCCAGTGTGCATGGTTAGATCAGGCAACACACAGAAGCAAGGGCCATATGGAGAATGACTCATCAGGGATATGAGACAAATCTCTTTTTTTCCAAAATGTATTAGAGGAAGGAAAACCTTTC
>NW_021914848.1:0-1208 GCF_006229205.1 Suricata suricatta | reverse complement strand
TATTCCTTATTCTGAAAGAGTACTTTTATGTTCATGTCCTTTTTCGTCTCAAGGAGTAAGTATGAGAGCTGCCTTCTCCATCTTACAGATTTGGAAACTGAGGCCCAGAGATGGGAAGTGATTTGCCCAAGGTCACTTAGAGAGTTGGGGCAAAAACTTGGACCGAGACCTTGGCCTCCTGTCTGCCAGCTCCGCGCTCTTTCTGCCGGTCCTTGCTGCTCCTTTGCCTGCCGGGGACCAGACAGCCTGTTGGACGACCCCTGACCCTTCGTCACAGAGTTCATGCTCTTTGGGGACATCACTGCGGGTCCTGGGACCTCCTGGTTGCGCACGTTGGGCACTGACTGACCTGTCCCTCCCTCTTCTGTTTTCCAGGATCCTATGAGTGTGGAATCTGTGGCAAGAAGTACAAGTATTACAACTGTTTCCAGACCCACGTGCGGGCACACCGGGGTGAGTGGGGCAGGGCTGAGGGCCGCGCCTCCCTGTCTCTGCTGGTGTTCTTACTGGGCGCCCTGGTGGCTGACCCCAGGTCCCCTGCCCCCTCCTTCCCCAGCGCTGCAGCCCCTCACCCTCTTTCTGCAGTAGGCAGGAGACCGGGGCGGAGAGGCCTCCTTGGGAGAGCACAGGGGTGACAGGAGGTCATGCCCCCAGGCTTCTGTCACCAGTGCCCCTGCCTGCTCCCACACGGGCCTCTTCCTCCCAGGATGCTTCCATGCCGCCTGGTGTGCCCCTGCAGGGAAGGGGCTCACGGGGCATCTGGTGTGCTCTTCGAGGCAGCCCTGGGAGTGGGCTGAGGGGACAGGAGGGGTGGTGCCAGGGGGGAAGGGCGCTGGGCCATGGGGCCCAGGGAAGGGCTGTGAGGCCGAGTTTGCCGCATCCTGAATGGGCAGGGAGTGTTGTGGGCCCGTTGTGGTGGGTTCACCGTTTGCCCTCGCTCCTCTCGCTCTGTTGGCCCCGGCCCAGCCGTGGGTGCAATCCATTCACTTTCTTCTCTCTCTCTCTCTCGCTCTCGTAGACACTGAAGCCACCTCAGGGGAGGGAGCCTCCCAAGGCAGTAAGTATTTTCTCCTTGCTCTTGGCCCTCAGGACTGCCCAAAGGGGCTTCTGGGAGACACCTTGCTGTGGTTCAGGGTTGGGGCCTGAGGGTCTTTATGACATTGTGGCGACCTCAGAACAGCCTTCCCAAAGTGTGTTCCGTGGCACAC
>NW_021914847.1:0-1208 GCF_006229205.1 Suricata suricatta | reverse complement strand
CTGATTCTCCCTCCAGGCCCCACCCTGGGCCACACCGCGGCCACGAGCTTTCTCAGGGGTCTCCCCCAAACCCCCTCGCCCCATCCCCAACCCTCTGTTCTTTCTTGTCTCCACGGCAGCAGAGATTCTATCCAGTGGTGACAACAGCAGTGATCAATGACAACGCACATTTGTCAATGACCACGCTCACTGTGTGTCCAGCACGGTTTGAAGCAGGTTGTAGGCACGTTCTCAGGATGTGACGCCATTGGTCCTGTTGTGATTCTCATTTACAGATGTGGGAAATGAGGCACAGAGAGGGTAAAGAACTGCCTGAGGTCACACAGCCAGGAAGGGATGTGGAATTACACATCTAACCATGTCAGTCTCCTGGTATAACTCATTCCAAGGCTCCCACTGCCCTCAGGAAGTAGGACCATGCTCTGGACTAAGTCCTGCAAGGCCTCCCAGGACCTAACACCACAATCCTCCTGGGTGGCTCACCATGGCTTTAGCTCCTCCAGGCACAGGGGTGTTGCACATGCTATTAAGAGACTCTCTCTGCCCCCCCGACTCCCTGCCTCCTTCCCTTTCCAGTATGAAGTCCTACTCTTCTATCATATTCTAGCTCCCTTATCGCTCTCAAAAGCCTTCCCCCATTCCTTACGCTGAGCAGAGCCACCTTGCACGGTTGGGCAGATTGTACACTGCACAAATGTGCCAGTCTAATACAAGCACCGCTGTACATGCTGTAGACATATCCATTTATCATAACAGTCACCCTTTCAGAAGGAAATAAAGGCCCTAGAGCAGCACATTCCAACAGAACTGCCTCCACGGATAGAAACATCTAGATCTGCACCATCTGATAGCTCACCCTGGTCACAGGCGGCTCCTGAGCGCTTGAAACACGGTGAATACAACTGAAGAATGGAATTTCTAAATTTTATCTCATACCAACGCTCCCAGATTGAAACGGCCACGGGTAGCAGCTGCCCCAAAACGTGCACCGACCAGGCGAGGGAGCGGGGTGCGTTTTTCTAATATGCACACAGACTTCGGTACAGAAACCAAGGTCAGTTCTGTTATCCTCAGGCACAAACCGGGCCCTGGGGGTGCGGTGTCTGCACATATCTGCTCCTAGGGGGCGGGGTCTGGCTCACGAGTGGCCCCATCACCCCAGGTCAGCTACCTGAGGGCAGGGTACAGGCCCAAATTTGCGGCTCAGG
>NW_021914846.1:0-1208 GCF_006229205.1 Suricata suricatta | reverse complement strand
TTTTAATCTTTACTATCATCGATCATATCCTGATTTAACCTTTATTTTAACTGGAGATCATGATCCTAATATATTTTCCCTCTTCCATTTTATTCTTCTCTTTTGCTTCTCTGACTTTTTTAAAGTTGCACCCTCCCCAACCTTCTTAGTTTGAGATGTAAATCATAGGACTTTTGTGGAAATAATACTAATATATGTAATATACACAGAACAATGCCTAGCACAAGGTAAGAACTCATAAACAGTATGAGCTTGCTGTTATTATGAATATTACTTAGCCCTACAACCTGGGGGAGCCAATGTTAACGTAAAACTGAGCGGTTACACAAAACTTCTGCTCACAGAATCACTTCTGTCCCTACCCTCTTTAGCAATCTGTTCCTTAAATTAATCCTATTTCACTTCTTCTGAGATAGCGGAGAATCTTTTGCATGCCAGAACAAAGAAGAAGAAAGAGAGGTCCCTGTAGAGCATTTTGCAACAAAGGAGCCAAGGGCTTCCATCTCCTTTTTCCCCCTGGGAGACAGAGGTACTTTCCCATCATTTTTTGTTTGTTTTTGTTTCTTTGTAAAATGGACTCACTCCCTCTTCCAAACTACTTTAAAAAAAATGAGCTGAATTTATACACCATCTGACCTATTTAATAATCATTTTTGTTGTTTTCAATGGCTTTACATATAACCCAACACAGTCTCAGTTATTTTAAAAAGCACATTGTCACTTATTGGAAAGAAGAGTATCTGATCCACAAATTCATTAAATTAGCAAGTAATGAGTTAGCACTGAATAAACACCAAGTTTTATTTAGATTTTGCTATTGTTCTCTAAGGTATGGATCAACCCAGCCATCAGTAAACGAGAATCAGAGCCTGATTCAATATTTAGTTATTTGAAGTTAAAACTCTACCACTTCTTGTTATAGGCACTGCAAGCAAAGACCAAACATAAGGGAATGACCATTACATAGTGGGAGAAAGTAAATAATCCCCCAGTCTTTCTGGGCTCCACAGAGTAGGATCAAGGCAGCACTTCCCTAACCCTCCTTAGGGATACAAAATGGATGGCTCACCACACCCTGTCTCCTACTATGGTCACTTCCCTAAGTGCCTCGGTCTGCATGACATCACATTGCAGGGATGTCCTGAGATGGACGGAAACAAATCATGAATGGGAGTAAGCCAAACAAAATAGTCTAGAGTGTGCACAGG
>NW_021914845.1:0-2391 GCF_006229205.1 Suricata suricatta | reverse complement strand
GTGATCTGCAAAGAAATCCCGAGAAACCTGAGTTCTTCCGTAGAGTAGTCGGGCCTCCCCGGAGCCTCTGTGGTCACCCAGTCACTGATCTATCTGCGTGTGGTTACATCCCTGCATTCTTCAGCACAAGTCGTTAAAGGAACGCCAATTTCTTGTGTTCTTGTGATTCTGAAGAGTTGATTCATAACAGAATTGGCAGAGTTGATTCATTCCTGGCCCTCTGGCTGTATATTCAGAGTGAACTTAATTCTTACATGAACCTAACCATAGACTTGGCATCTGAGGTGTTAGCCGGCCATGATACCTAGAGAGACCACCCAGACCATATTGGATCTGGATAGTTTTGTTACAGACGACATAGATTAGAAGGGAAAGGCCTGTTTTGTTTATAACACGAGGAACAATGGCACATATCTTTCTTTAAAAACGTTAGTTTCTATAGAGCCCAACATGTTGATGAGCCGTTTTTCCCCATTTCTTGAAAATACATTATGGTAACATGAGCTAGAAAATAATGAGAAGAATGTGCATGATAAGATTCAGTTCTGGTGAAAATACAGAAAACATAGAGTATCTTTCAAGGCAGTGACTGGAGCATAGCTCTATCTCTGTGTCTTTCATTGCATGTTTCTTTAAAATAGTCCATGCGTTGTTCATAGTAACAGGTGATTTTCTTTGGCCCTCTGGCTCCATCGCTTCCGTCTGGGCTGTGGGGAGGCCCCTGAGGACTCATCCCCTTTATGGCTCCCACCTAAGGTTATGAGCTCCCAGGGAGGCCAGCATGAAATGTTTAGCCCCACTTAATTGCTCTCGTTAGCTGGGTGGAGACCGCCTTTGGAATGTCCAGGCCCAGTTACATGCTACCTGTTACATTTTGTCCTTGTGGTTCTGGAGAGTTCTCCCATAGGAAAAGCAAATGATTGAGCTTGATCCAAGAGCTGTTTCATCTTACTAAAGGATCCTCTGAAGTCTACTTCACATGCTTATTATAAAGCACAAGCAGAAAATGGAATAATCATAAAAAAAAGAAAATGGAGTAATAGTCAACTATGTCATACCTTTTGCTGACCAGCACCTCCAGGGAACAGTGACCTGGAGAGAGAGGAGGCACGGATATAACCTCACACCAGAGGGGTCTGTGCTACGTGTGAACACACACGTCACTTTACTGTGACATCTGATGTCGTGAAGGTGACGTCCTAGACATGGCGAGGATATTGGGCAAGCAGACGGTCTCCAGCCTCCTGGCTGGGCAGTTAACCACGGGTAAGATGCACGTGGCCGCCATCAGCTTCTCCTGAACACCAGGCAGAAACTTGAAGTCGGGAGGTGGGGGTGAGTGTCTGCCGTAGGTAAAAATGAAGGAGGACAGAGTAGGCGGGTGGGCAGGTCGCCGGCAAAATGAGGTGCAGCCCCCATCATTCAAATCGCATTTATTTGCACTGAATTACATTTCCCAAGAGAATAACAGTTTTTAAAAATAAGGTTTCCTGAGCAAATTAATAATGTGAGTGAAAACGAAGTATTGGAGGAACTCTTTAAATAGCTGTTTTAGGGAACGCTTGAAATTTTTATACATAAAACACACAAAGACTATTATCTGATGGCTGTTTATTTAGAAAATGCATCACAGGACAACTCCTTTTCAGTTCATTATTTTCCGAATTCCTATGCTCGTTCAGGTGTATGAGAAAGTAGGGGAAATGCATTCCCATAGAAACGCTCTCTAAATCAGACGAGTTGGATGAATTCATTTTTACAATTTGGTTTTTCGAGAGGACCCATCAGTAGGAGAAATAGCGTCTTTGGAATTTGTTCTCACTCCATACCGCCAGCCACGGCACAGCCTCCCTGGGCACGGGCGTTTCCAGAATAACACATTTTGTGCACTGTCTCCACTGCTGCCTTTTCTCCAACACATCCCTTTGCCTTACGGTCCTTTCCAGATCCAGCAGCGCGTCGGGAGGGTAACCTCCACCACCCTCTTCCTGTGTGTGCCTTCCGCACCCCCAAACACATACCCGTGGTCCGTGCACGCTGTTGCTGAGGCCCACGTCCTACTGATCTACCATGGACACACGTAGCAATCACACAGCAGCTCATTCTCAAAATCTGCTTTGGGGGGAAGCGGATGGCAAGTGTGGCAGGCATTCACACATCAACATGAGGGGCACCTGGGCGGCTCTGTCGGTTGGGCATCCAACTCAATTTCAGCTCAGGTCATGATCTCACAGTTCATGAGCTTCAGCCCAGTGTCAGGGTCTGCACTGACAGCATGTAGCCTGCTTGGGATTCGCTCTTCCCCCCTGCTCTCTCTGCCCCTAACCTCCTCCTGCTCAAAATAAATAAATATTTTTTAAAAAGATCATAATGAGATTCTTGGGGTGCCTG
>NW_021914844.1:0-1208 GCF_006229205.1 Suricata suricatta | reverse complement strand
AAAAAAAAAAAAAAAAAAAGGAGTTTGTATGTCCTCTTTCTGTACTTTGCCAATTAACGACAATATCCTAAACTTAAATCAGAAAAGAGAATATTAAAGATGAAAAGATATTACAAAACAATCGCAAGCCCTCATAGGAAAACTGTCCTGAAAGGCCCTTAATACAGGGTCAAGAAATAACAAGGAAGTTTGGAGGCTTAAGTGATTTTTAAGCCTCCACAATACTCACCCAAACACCCAGCACTGGGTCCCTACACGCCTGCACTGTGTGTCGGTGAGGTAAGCGTAGTACTGCCTGAAAGAAGAAAGGTGGCATTCACTGGAAGCTTCTGGAAGACCAATGGGTCAGCACAGATTTCAACCACTTTGACAGGGTAAATACAAGAGATGTCCCGCCTTGGTCTACATACTGCAGTTAACTGGTCTACTTCTAGACAAGGGACTAGGACGCCGGAGGCTGCTGGAACATTCCCGGAAAAGGTGAAGAGTGTGGGCTGGGCTGGAGTGGGGAGAGCGTGGCTTCAAGAGCTGACTGTTCACAAAGGCAGTTTTGATTCGGGGACAGAACAGTCTCTCTGCAGGGAAGTGATTCCAGAGGGTCACCTACAGTCACGAGTTGTCTCCTCTGGCACTCTCCAGGACAAGGGTTGCCAGTGGTGGCCAGGCAGGGCAGACACACATTTTTGGCTCTCAGAAACTGGAATGGGACCCTGGACACAGTTCACTGTTCACTCAATACCAATGACTTTGAATGTTACTGACAAGTTCAAAAAAACGAGGCAATGATACAGAGTTGAAAAGCTTAGAGCAGCTCTGTCCTACAGAAATATAATACAAGCCACAAATGCAATTTAAGATCTTCCAGCAGCTGCGTTAAAGAAGTAAAAACAAACATAATAGATGTTTCAGTAACATGTTATTTAACCCAGTGTATTGAAAACAACTATAATGAAGTATCTTAGAGGGTTTTAGCACTAAGTCTACAAAATCTCGTGTGTATTTTATATGTACGGCACATTTTAATGCAGACTTAGCCACATTTCCAGCGCTCAGCCTCCACTCGTGGGTAAGCGGCTGCTGTTAGGACAGCACATGCTTAGACCCTCATGACTACCCCCCAAACCCAAGCCGTCCCTTCAGAAGTAACATCTGAAGCAGGAGCTCAGCATCTTTTGGGGATCACATACTTTTTTTCAGATTTAATGAAG
>NW_021914843.1:0-1208 GCF_006229205.1 Suricata suricatta | reverse complement strand
TCTCCAGTGCATGCAGTGTCAGGACAACATTCTCTCTGGGGGCCAGAGAATGGCTCACTTACCTGACTACTGAGGGACTGCTGGAAACCCAGCCTGGCTGGGGTCTGGAGGTCTCAGTTTCTCTCCATAAATACCTCTTTGTGAATTGCTCAGGCTTCCCACAGCATGAGAGCCTGGGTTCCCAGCGTTGGCATCCTAAGGAAGCCAAGAAGAAGCTGCATGGTTTTTTCTAACCTATTCTCAGAAGTCAAACAGCATCACTTCTAGTGCACCTTACCGTAGAAGGGTTCACAGACTTCCACATTCAGTGGGAGGGGACTTAGTGCTGACATATTGATGGGGTAGAAGACCCTATGGGTTGGAGGTGCTTTCCATCTATAGAAAGTACAATCTGCCTGAACTCGTCCAAGATGGAATTTTCTCTATTCTTTTACAGAAAGCTTCTGTAAGTTGTCTGTGGTCACAGGCTGGTGGAATGGGTGCCTGGGACTTGAATGTTACCACTCTGGCTCTAGTGTGTATACTCTTCACCGCTAATGGTCATAATAGGAAACATTTATTGAGTTGCTACTGTATGCTATTTACTCTTGTAAGCACTTTAAACATTTTGATACTTAGCCCTTTTAACAAACTTTTGTGGTGGGTACTATTTTTATCCATGTTTTACAAATGGTGACATTGGGGCACTTGGCTGTTAAGAGCCTTGTTCAGGGTCACATGGTAAGTGTCAGAGTTGGAATTCAAGCTCAGACTCCAGAGTCCACATGTTTAACAATGTATTTTCTGGCTCTAAAAGTAACCATGCAAATTGGTTGTAATGACCGTTTTGCGCCCCCTCCACTTCTTTCCTCCCACAGCAAAGACAGATCTTTTCCTAATAGCCTCCCCACCACACATGCTGAGGATTCACTTGAATCACTAAATTTCATCAGTAGTGGGAGGAGCTTGTGTGCACAAAGTGTATCTAGCCTTGCATACCATCAACACAGCCCATATTGAAGAGCTGGGGTTTTGGACTGGTCCTGGAACGAATCACTCATGCTTATGGTTTCCCTGTGTGTCTCCCTCCTTCCTTCCTTCATGACGCCAGCCAGTTCTAGAGGCTTTTGCTTTACCGATGCCATTTAGATCCTGCCTCTTGTGTTAACAGAATGAATTGGCAAAGGTTGCTGCTCAGAGTGAGCCTCACTGTTCTCACCTGTCACATA
>NW_021914842.1:0-1208 GCF_006229205.1 Suricata suricatta | reverse complement strand
AGTCTTGTAACAGTATTGTTTGTTACTATTTTCATTGCAAAATTAAGCTACACTGTGGGTTAAATAGACTTTTGTGAAATGGTCTAGGAACCTTACAACTATTTATAACACTGTAACTAGGGGGAAATGTGTTCTGTGTTTTAAAAAGTCTGTTTGTAACTATTCTTTTAAATACAATTCATTTGTAAGTGCTGTGTGTGGGGGGGGCCCTCTTTCATTTATCTTTTGTTGTGTGACAAACCACCCAAATACTTTATTGTATCTCTCATGATTCCATAAGCTGTCTGTTCAGCTGGAGAGTTCTTGCTTGGGCATCTCTCGTGTGCTTGCAGCTGGGATTGCCATCATCTGAGGGCTGGGCTAAGCCAGATGACTAAGATGGATCACTCAAAATGGCTGGTGGTTGACCTTGGCCCATCATCTGGCAGCTGAGCAATGAGCATTGATAGGACAACTTTATGTGACCATTCTTTGTATCTTGGGCTTTTCAGAGTGTAGTGGGTGGGTTCTGAGAGGGAGATTGCAGAGTGAAAGCTCCCAGAGGCCCAGGTGAAAGCTGCATAACTTTCTATAGCCTAGCCTCAGGAGAAAGAGAGCGTCATTTTTACCACATTCTATTGGTCAAGAAAGCCACTCACCCAGGTTCTAGAGGATAGGGATTAGACTTCACCTCTCAATTTGAAGAGTGGCAGAGTTTGCAGCCGTATTTAATGTCCCATAGAGCATATTAGCATCTCTCCAGAAGTAGCATGGAAGAAGTGGTTAGCAGTCAGATGGCTTGTATTCATATCTAGACTTTTACTCCCCGATGGTCTTGGGTATAGTTCTTAACCCTTCTGTCCCTTGGCATTGTACTTCTGTAAAACGGTGATAATATAAATACTTATCATACAGAGTGGTTTGAGAATAATAAGTAATGCATTAAAAAGTGCTTGGTTCAGTTCCTCGCAAATATTATCTAGTTTTATTATTATCATCACTAGAGTATGAGGATGATGGTACAAGACAGGTATATTTGACAGTGTCATCTTTTCCATGAGGCTCACACAAATGTGTAAAGTATTGATTGATTGATTGATCGACTGCTTAAGACTGTCAGCAGAGCGTGGCACAATTTTTGGCTGCCTTTTCCATTTTACATCCTGGGCATGAACTATCTCAATCCCTCCCATGGCAGAACTACTTTGATCGCTATCAGTTATGTCTTA
>NW_021914841.1:0-1208 GCF_006229205.1 Suricata suricatta | reverse complement strand
ATTTACATCCATTCTCTTGATTCTATTCTCTGTCTCTTGACATCCACTCTTCATTTCAAATCACTGTGAAGTTTTCAGTATAGGAAACATTGGTCTCCTAAGGATTCCACCATGAGATGAAAATATCCTGTGGGCACCTGGGTAGCTCAGTCAGTTAAGCATCTGAGTCTTGATTTCCGCCTTGGTCATGATCTCACTATGTGGTTGAGCCTCGCATCAGGCTCTGTGCTGACAATGTGAAAACTGCTTGAGATTCTCTCTCTTTTCTCTATCTCTGCCCCTCCCCTGCTCTTGCTCACTCTCTCTCTCCCTCAAAATAAATCAATAAACTTAAAAAATATATCCTTATAGTAGTTGGAACTGTACCATGTCTCTGCTGCACTATCAGATCTGAAGAAAATACATTTTAAAATATCTCTCCCTTTTAGCCATTGCCTTTATCATAAACAAAGTTATGCTCTGTATCTTATTCCCTCTGGATAAGTAAACAAGCTTGTCAAAAGTTTCTAGGATCCTTCTAAAGAAATGAAGTTCCTTGGGGACCACAGGGAGGCCACCAACAGTGCTGGACAGCATTTGGGGGCTTTATAGACATTGTTGCTGCCGTTTTCCATATTTCATCCACCTGGTGAGGAACGCACTATTAGCTCATGTTATTAGTGTTTGTGGTTCAAAGAACGACATAGGTGATCTGCCCAGGGTTGTACAGCTTGTGGGTACCTAAGGCAAGACTTCGGATACCAAAGTCAGCATGTTTTCCCCCACACACAGCCTTTAAGTCTTTCCTGGTAGTTGAGCAAAGATGAGCAGTGCATGGCCAGGCCCTCACTAAAGAATAAGTCTCATAGATGAAATGTATGACACAGGGAATATAGTCAATCAGATTGTAATAACATCGTGTGGTAATAGATGGTGACTACCTTCACTATGGTGAGCACTGCATAATGTACAGAATTGTTGAAGAGTATACCTGAAACTAACATAACACTCTATGTTCATTATACTTCACTAATAATAATAATAATAATAAAGCCTGTCTCCAGCCAGTTTTACTCATTCCCTAGACCATATTTGCCCTTCCACATGGCCTACAGTCCACCCAAGGATATAGCCCCACTCTGCCCAAGAATCTTCCTTACCCCATCCCTCAATATATTCATGCATTTCCTGAAGCTGATCATTAGATGCTAAGCACACATATCAGCTCT
>NW_021914840.1:0-1208 GCF_006229205.1 Suricata suricatta | reverse complement strand
TATTGTTTCCCGTATTTTTCCTTCCACCGGATCCATTCTTCGTCTAACCTTTGATCAAGCTCTATAGTAGCTGAGACTATTCCCAAGCAAAGGGCAGTCAGGAAGACAAAAGGATGCATGTTTCAAAACCTAGGAAGCAAGAAGAAATGAGTATCTAATTAGACTTATCTGTCTAAAAATCCATCCTCTATTCTTCTAAGATGCTAGAGTCACTATGATGGAGAAAAGCATTGAATTTATCCTCCCAAATACGTACACAAGGATTACACTGGCCCCACCGGGGGTTCTCACCTGATCGGGTAGCTGTGCAGACGCCCTCAGCAGGTGTAGCCCCTGGACTCTCTGATGTTGGGCAGTGGCTCCAAAGCCACCCACTTAAAGCCCTAGGGTTTGGCCTGATTGGCCCTGTCCATACCGCCCACTACACTGTAATCTTCCCAGATCTGCTTTTGTTTCCCAAGCTGATGACTTCTGTTCTGATGTTTTCTCGATGATAATTGCTGTTCTTTACAGGAGAAAAACTTGTTGACAAAGGTTTGGGCTCACCTCCCTTTCAAATGATCCTTAATTGGTTTGACTAAAAGAATAGAGCAGTCAAGATGGTCCAGTTAAGGGTCCAAAAGAAAAAGTTCATGCTTATTCAACAAAGAAAACTATGTCCAACTTCCATTTAGTCGATGCCATTATAAGATGTGAAAAAAGTGTGTATTGAAGGCACACTGAAATACATCTAATGCTGATTTAGTGATCTGTGCCCCTGCATGTCAAATCCAAGCACAAGGAGCTGGGAAGAGCTTGCGACTCCGCCCATTCCATTCTCAGAGGCCACGTATCAAAGATTCAAGGCACTGGTGGGATGGTGCCTGGTTAACCGGCCTTCCATAGGCAGGGAGGGGAGAACTCCTGGGGTCTCCAGCCTGTGGTCTGAGAACCCCTTTCTTCTCAGCCTCTCATTCCCTCCTGACTGCGTTCCCAGGTTAGATGCTTGGGCCTGTCTCAGGGGGAACCCAGGGGTGCTGTCCGTGTCCAGCATCCCCCAAAGCACACTGTACAGGTCTGGCCCTGCTTGGGGAAATGGGCTTCAGCAACTGGAAGGCAGAGTGCTTAACACATCAAAAGGAGAAAAGCCATATGATTATTTTAATAGGTGCTTTTTAAAAATAAGAAGAAAGCATGCTGTTTTAAATCAGTGGGAGGAGAATGGTGAA
>NW_021914839.1:0-1208 GCF_006229205.1 Suricata suricatta | reverse complement strand
ACGCCCCTCAGACCCTGTCTTGCAGGCACCCCTGCCCCGCCCAGCCCCTGCCCTCCTGGTCTTCCTTCCCACAGCTGCCCTGCACCCTTGCCACCCGGCGGCACTGCAGGGGATATGCATCTTCCCTGCTCCTCTCTGGGGCGGTGACGGAGGCCGGGTGTCCGCTGTCCACCGCGCCGTTGCTCCTGACTACCTCCCCGCCGGGACGCGCACCCCACACCCGGGAGGCCTCGCCATCCACTTCTGAAAACGGGGGGGTCAGCAGGGCGAATGCCTCCACCTGCAGGTGTGTGCTGGGGGTACCTGCATTCCCACGCCCACGCCCGGTTCGCCCAGACACGGACACAGTCCCCTCCCCGAAGCCCACACTTCACCCAGGGCCCCACGCCCGCCTCACGACCCGCACGCGCCCGCTGGCCCCACACGGGCCGGCCGAGAGCTGCCGGGAGGAGTCGTGAACCACCGGCTCTGCGGAGGGCTGTCTGGGGACCAGGCGTCCGTCCGTCAGTCCGTCCGTGCACAGCTGCGCCTTCAGCAATGCCCCCACCACACGCCGTGCAGCAGGACCCCCTTCACCCCGAGATTCAGGCATCTCTTCTGCCTGCTCCTCAGACAGAAAACCATGAACTCATGTCGGCCTCCTGTGGAACGTTCCAGTTTATGAAGCACCTGCTCCGGCACCAGCCGCTGGGAGCCATTCCTAACACGTGGTGGGTGTGGGGCAGGCAGGATCAAGCTTCTCTCAAAGAAGCATGGGGAGGGCTGAAGCGCCGGCCTGTGATCGCGGTGGCCGTGATGGCTCCTTGGGCTGGCGCGCGGCTCATGACTGCCGGCTGCGCCCTGCGAGGGGGACAGGACGGGGGACAGCACCCCCATGGGCCCAACTGCCGGCCGCGCCCTGCGAGGGGGACGGGATGGGGGACACCACCCCCACGGGCCCGACTGCCGGCCGCACCCTGCGAGGGGGACGGGGGACACCACCCCCACGGGCCTGGGGCTCAGGACCCAGGACCACGACCGAGCAGTCACAGAGACGAGCGCCTCCATGCGCTCTACTCCTGCAGGAGAGGGCGGCAGCCACGGGCGCCCGGTGCCTCTGGGCCGGGAGCAGGAGGAGAGATGCTTGGCCGTCTGTCAAGCCCGTGTCACCAGGCCGTCGGTAGCTTGAAGAGCAGACGTGACAGAGGCCTGACAGCAATCCTGCCAGC
>NW_021914838.1:0-1208 GCF_006229205.1 Suricata suricatta | reverse complement strand
GGCCTGTAACCACTCTGATAGGTTTCCCTTTGTATGTGAGGGCCCTTTTCTCCCTAGCTGCTTTCAGAATTCTCTCTTTATCTTTATATTTTGCCAGTTTCACTGCGATATGTCATGCTGAAGGCCGATTCAAATTATGTCTTAAGGGGGTTCTTTGTGCCTCTTGAATTTGAATGTCTATTTCTTTTCCCAGATTTGGGAAATTCTCAGTTATAATTTGGTCAAGTATCCCTTCAGGCCCTTTCTCTCTGTCTTCCTCTTCAGGAATTCCAATGAGCCGGATGTTGTTCCGTTTGATTGTATCACTCAGATCTCGAATTCTCCTTTCCTGCTCCTGGATTAATTTCTCTCTCTTTTTTTTCAGCTTCCTCTTTTGCTAGAACTATATCTTCTAATTCACCTATTCTTCTCTCTGCCTTGTCAATCCATGAGGTGGCTGCCTCCAGTTTGTTATTCCCCTCACCTATAGCCTTTTTTAACTCACCAGTTGATTCTTTGATGCTTTTCTTGACCCCAGCGATTAATCATATGGCCAGCTTTTTAAATTCTTGATCTGATATGTTGTCTAGATCTGCCTTGAGCAGTTCTGTGGCTGTGACTTCCCCCTGGAAGTTCTTCAGGGGAGAGTTTCTTCGTTTTGTCATTTTTGCTAGTTTTCTGTCTCTTGTCACCTTTAGAAAGCTTGTTGGGCTCTGTGCACCTATTAGTATTTCTCTGTTAAAGGAGGCTTATTGACTGCCCAGGGCCTGCCGTTTCAGGAGATATTTTCTCAATGATATCTGTCAGTTTCTCTTGTTGTGCCTGTGAGTATTTTATTTCCCTGCTCTGCAATATTTGGGACTCGCCTTCTTGCACACTTTGGCTTGCTTCTTGGTGTAGTCCTATGAAGGAAAACAGACTGACAAACACCGAGGGAACAGAAGCACACATACACACAGACAAATCAAACAAAGAAACACATTACAGGGGGGAAAGAAAAGAAAGAAAATGGGAGGGAAAGAGACGAAAAGAAGAGAAGAAGAGAAAATAAAAAGAAAAGAGAAAGAAGAAAAGACAAAAAATATATAAAAGGGGGTCGGAGACAACAAAGGACAGTAGACCGTTTAAAAGTGTATGACCAGTTTAGGGGAGAGGTAAGGATGAGATACAGGAGAATATATCTGGGTTGCAAGAAAGTGAAAAAGTAAGGGAGAAAGGACAAAGGAATA
>NW_021914837.1:0-1208 GCF_006229205.1 Suricata suricatta | reverse complement strand
GAAAAGGCAATCACGTTGGAGGTGGTGGCTCCTGGCCCTCCTTGCTCTGCACCCCCCAGGTCCCAAGGAGCGCACCCTTCGCTCACTCGGAGCACCCCCTGCAGGCACAGGTGTTAGAGCCTGCGGTCCCCTCCCTGCACCTAGCCCCCTGCACTCTTCCAGGTCACCAAGGGCGCCCCCTGAAGGTGAAGGTGAAGGCTGAGGGCATCTCCCTGCACCTAACCCCCCACACCCCTTCTGCTCCTCAGGAGCACCCCCTGCAGGCGCTGGGGTTACAGGCTGCGGGACCTTCCCCCTCATGGCTCCAGCACAGGGACCACTCCCCGCCGTGGACACTGGAACCACCACCTGCCGCCTCCTCAACCCTGGCACTTCCAGAACTTACACGAGCAGGATGCTGCCTAACACGCTGAGCTCCTGCTCCACAGTGGTTCCCTGCGATGAATGATCTGGGGCCAAGGACGCACAGGCGATCTCCGCCTCCGTTTTGGACGGGAAAGGCACGCAGAGGGCCCTGTGTGTGGATTCGGTTAAGGCACCAGCCGTACCCACTATGTGCCTGGGCCCCCTCCTCAGCCGCCCCGACGAGGCCACCCACCCGGGCCCTCATCGCTCGCAACCCCTCCACCCCCCTGTTACCGACCCATGCCCGCCCGCCGCCCCCAGGAACCTGCTTATGGCCCCTGTTCTTCCTTCCTCCCACCCCCCACCTTTCTCCGGCCACCCCGCACCCACCCTGCTCTCAGATCTCTGCCCGGGGCACCCCAACCCCCGTTCCGCCCTCGCCCATTCCCCCCCTGTCCGCTGTCCGGCTGGCTAGGATACAATATGTGTACTCGGGTGTCCGACCCTCCTGCTGTGGAGGACGCATCTGCAGCTGGCCCCGGGACGCGCCCTGGTCCCAGGAGGCGCCCAAGGCAGCGGCGGCCGCCCTGGCCCTCCCGGCCGTCGTCGGGGGCGCCTGCTCCGCCACCTGCGCCTGCTGCCTGCATGGTCGCCGAGCTCCGCCTCAGATGGCGCCCTCACAGCACAGGTCCCGCAGCTCAGAGGACCAAAGGCTCAGAGGACCAATGGCGGCTGAGGCGGGCGCCTCCTTCCTGAAGCTCCACCCCTTAAGCCGACCCCGCCCTTCCCGCACACGCGCACACTGGGCCTAGGGAGGCTGCTGGGCGAGGGGCGGGTTCCCGCCAGTGCGACACTGTCTCGGG
>NW_021914836.1:0-1208 GCF_006229205.1 Suricata suricatta | reverse complement strand
TCTGATTGAATTAAATTAACTTTATAGCAGGCCATAATCTAATATCACTAGGAGGAAATCTGAATTTACAGTGGAAATTCTACTTTAAGAGCAGCAGTTCTTATTACATTAATAGCACAGTCAAAACACAATGCAGCATTTTTATGTAATGCAAACAAAGAAGTAAAGTAATAATTTGACTGTATTTTTATAGTGCAGGGAAATTGCAAGTTAGTAGTTAGTGTTAAGAAATGACCAAAGACCAGAAGCTTTAATTTTGATGGAGACCAATTTACCAATTTTAAATTTAATGGACTGTGTTTTTTGGGACATTTCAAAAAAATCATTGCCTAGCCCATTCAGATTTATATATTACATAGTTTTTGTATATATATTATACTTTGATTAAAAGTTTTAAGCAGTCAATAAATTACGAAAAGCAACCAGTTGTTTATAGTAATTTTATTTCCTTTTTACTAAAGATTGTTCCAAATTGAAATTTATATGGTCATCCTCATTAACATACGTTGTGACATTTTTTGATTTTTTTGTTTTAGGTGTTTTTTCTTTTTTAAAATGGTTATACATACATATATATATATGCATATATATATACACACATATATATGTATTTGAAAATTTCAGAGAAGGCTCACTCAAAAAAAGAGATAAAGTAAAAGGAAGACTGTGTGGTTTGAACCATGTATAACACTGGGGTGTTTCACATTTTTATTTCTTACTATATTTTTGAGTTGTAATAGTTTATCAATCCTATAAATGTGGGCCATGAAGCTTTACAAGGTTAGCAATAACTTCAATGTTCATAAATGGTATGGAAGGGAAGAAGTTTAATTCTGTTTACTGAGTTAATTTTTTTTACATTTTTTATTAAAAAATTTTTAATGCTTTTTTATTTATTTTTGAGAGATAGAAAGATACAGCGTGAGCAGGGGAGGGTCAGAGAGACAGGGAGATACAGAATCTGAAGCAGGCTCCAGGCTCTGGGCTGTCAGCTCAGAGCCCGATGCAAGGCTCGAACCCAGGAACTGTGAAATCATGACCTGAGCCGAAGCTGGACGCTTAACTGACTGAGCCACCCAGGCATCCCTACTGAGTTCTTATTAAAAGTTATTTGCCAATAGGAAAGGAAGACTATAATAAAGTTGGTGAGAAAAATGTTTTGACTATCTTTACTTAAATGGGGTGATTGACTCCTCACAGAATATGGG
>NW_021914835.1:0-1209 GCF_006229205.1 Suricata suricatta | reverse complement strand
TTTTTTTTTAAATATTCCAATATAGCTAGACATGTTATGGTTTTATTTCCTAAATATGATAACCCTAACTCAAGGTTAATTTGTCCCAAAGACCATACTCTGTCCTTTCACCCAGTAAAGGAAAATTGGATAGTTCTATACTTTTGACACCATTTTTTTTAATCATACATTCCTATTTCCTTTGTTTCTCATTTTTTAACAGTTATTGGAAAGTAATTGAGACAAGGAAGATTTGAAGAAATTAAAATCAAACAATATTGTTGGTATCCCTGGCAGAATTTAAGGAAATAGAAGAAGCTGAATTAAATTATTTTAAAAAATGTGAGTTACTAACTTTTCTTGGGAAGCCTGACTAGAGTTCTCCACACTGGGTTAGTTACCACATCTGTGTGTCATACAGTGCTCAGAAATGTTGCTGTTACATTATCACCAAGGTTCTCAAACATGAGCTATCACCAGAATCACTTGGAGGGCTAGGTAAACCAGAGATTGCTGGGTCCCATTCTCAGGGATTCTGATTCAGTAGATCTGGGGCAGGCCTTGAGAGTTTGCATCTAACATACTTCTGTGTGCTGTTGATGCCATTACTATGGACATTGCGTCTACCCTGTCAGTTTACTCTGTTGACTACATGGTAAGATCTTTAATGATGATGCTAGTGTTGACTTCCCAAAACCCAATTTTCTGGATTTTGGTTCACCAAAGATTAGCTAACTAATTTATTGCGTATTTGTTCTTGGTATGTTTGCTTTGTCTTTGCCCTGTCTCCATTCTGCCCACGTTTCTGCCCTAACATTGGCCCTGAATAAATATGGCTGTGGCAAACGCACCTAGATTCTATGTTTGTCAGACAATCTCTGTGGTTGGCCCAGAGGTTGGGGACATATGGTGGATAGGGTATATATCTGCCACTAGATGTTAAATAATATGTGTGTGCGCGCGCGCACACACACACACACACACACACACACACTTATTAAAAGGAAAACACATCCCATTATCTAAACGACAGGTGCAAAAAGTAAAATAATTTTTTTTTCATTTGGTGAAATAGGCTTTCATTGATTTTAGTCCCTTAGTGAATTGATAGGGGACTGTTGTTGTTCCCATATTGCCATTTAAACAAATGGACTTTGATCTTCACTTGGGAAAGGAATTGTCTTGTTTATATAACCACAATACATTAAACATTATGTAGCACTTATAAGT
>NW_021914834.1:0-2394 GCF_006229205.1 Suricata suricatta | reverse complement strand
GTTCTTGGACATTTGGGATCCCCTCAGTCTGGGGTGCAGCATTTTGAAGTTTCCTGCTACTGACATCTTCAGAAAACATTTCACAACCAGGCTTTTAAATTCTTCTTCCGTAATCATTATTCCAAATGCTGGGAGGAAGCGACTAGAGTCTTCGACAATGTGCGAGGCACATGATATCCTCTGTGCCTCACAGGACCGAGCTTGCTGGGTTTGTGTGAGTCACGCTAGGTCACAATACTGGTTACAAAGCCATCACGCCTGCCTTTACGTCATGCGTCAGTCACTCCACCAGCTGGCCTCTCGGCTCTGCCGGTGACTCCGTCCACAAATGACCCCCAGCGTTAAACAAAGTTATTTTGCAAAAGCTCTTTTGCACCCGTTATCAGTTGATTTGTACAAAAACTCTTTTTCGTGACTTGTCAGCATCCCTTAACTTCATTTCAGCTTTGCTCCCCTCTTTTAAGAACTACACCGTCCTCAGTACAAGGGATTGGATCTAGGGCCAGGCAGGTAGGTCCAGCCCCCCAGCAAACCCCCCCAATCAAACAAAGAAGAAAACTGGGCCAATCACAGTGTCCTCAGTCTGCTGGCTGCACTGATTGGCCCAAGAATGTACATGTGACCCAAGCTGTACCAATCAGAGTTCTCGGGGATTTTTATGCTTTCAGCTGGAGGAATAAACCTTTTCCTCTTGGGTCGTGATAAGAGTAGCCATGTTCCAGCATCATAGAGAAAGCAGGTTTGAGGAATGAACCCAGAGGCCAAGGAGAGGTCATGAATCTTGACATGCTGGAGGCTCTTGTTTTGATTCTTTCTGCGCCTCCTGCCAATGTGATTCTTTTTCTAGAGGCCAGTTTGAGTCACCTTTCGAGGACACGCTTTCAGAGAACTCTCACTGAGAGGCCAGCATGAGTGGTTTCTGGGGGCAGCAACTGTGTGCAGGCATAGAGGTTGCACATAGATTGTTTTTAGAGGCTATTTAAAGGAAATGCCCCTGTGGGTGATACGTAAAAAAGTGTCTGTCTCTATATAATGCAAATGACAGAAAACTCCAACTTAACCTGGGTCAGACAGTAACACTGATATAATAGCTAATGTAATTTAGATGGCTAAAGAAAAGTCTACCTTCAGGTCATGCTTGATCCAGCCTCTAATGATGTCTCAGAAGTCATTTCTTTACCTCTCTAATCTGCCTTTCTCGGGTGTCACAGAATGACCCCCAGAAGCTTCAGGCTTCAGCCTTCCCTTTAGAGCAGTAGCATGCCTCAATTTCAGACCTTCAGAGAAAGAAAGGGTATTTTTCACCACGGATTTTGCACACATGCTGGGATTTACTTTTCCTTGATGGCTCAGGCTGCATCAGACGTCCAACCTTGAAATCAGCCACTTGGGATAAGCCCTGGAGGAGGGCGTAGTCTCTAGTACGGTTGGGGAGAGAAGGAGGGGCGGGTGTGATGGACGTGGTAGCATATGCTCGCTGTAGCCCTTATTGCTGAGGTCACTGTGTATACAGGCTTGGGCTGCAATGGGCCGAGGTGCTGGGGGAGGCGCAGCTCATATAGAGACAAGCTAAAGTGAAGGTTTTAAAATTAGCGGCGGGCAGTGGGGGCATCTGGGTGGCTCAGTTGGTTAAGTGTCTGACACTTGACTTCAGCTCAGGTTGTGATCTTGCAGTTGAGAATCAAGCCCTGTGTTGGTCTCTGCTCTGACAGTGCAGAGCCTGCTTGGGACTCTCTCTGTCTCTCTGCCCTTCCCCTGCTTCCTCTCTTACTTTCTCTTTTTCAAATAAACATAAAAAAATTTTTAAAATAAGTAAAAACAACTGCAGAGGACACACATTTTGGGGTGCCCACTTGGCCAGGGGATGTCACATATCCTCGTTGGCCATCTGGGGACCAAGCAGATGATGTGTGACCCAGCCTGGCTCCTGACCCCCGATACTCATGTGGTGGAGGATTCTTAATTGTATCTTTCTGACACTCTTGACTCTACTGCCATTGAGGTCAAAGCCATGTCCTCTCTCTTGCTATCCTAGCTGTCTGCATTTCACCCTGGCCTCCCGGGCCAGGCACTAACCAGCCGTGCAAAGGCCCGTGTGCTTCTGGCAGAGGGCAGGCCCCTAGGGGATAAGAGGGTGGGGGGGTGCATTTGTGAACCCCTCATGCTAGCAACTGAAGCTCCATCAAGGTCTGAGGAGTCAAACATTTTCAGGGCTTACGGTAATTTTTCAGAGTTTTAAATTCCGGCCAGCTAAACTACATCTGATGGTGCGATGTTTTGGAAGTTACAGCTTCAAAATATGGTATAGGCTTATCGCTTCTGGAAGCCTGACCTTTCCAAATGCTTGAACAGCTGTTCCTTTTGAATTATGTATAATAGGAAATCATTAGAGCT
>NW_021914833.1:0-1209 GCF_006229205.1 Suricata suricatta | reverse complement strand
TGGATTTCATCTCTGTCTGCAGTCTGCCCATTACCTTTTACTTTTCAGCAGCTCCATGCATTCTGTCTGCAGTTTTTGGTTGCATTCACTGGGAGATGCAATGTGGGATGTGCTTACTCCATTTAGCCAAATTTTAAAGTTCATCTTGACCATTTAAAGTTTTTATTCATTATTATTTTATAGATGTTCTTTTTATATTCTGCATACAAGTCCTTTTTCAGACGTTTATGTATGTACATATTTGATGCCAGTTGACGACTTGACTTGGACAAAGTCCATTTTATCAATTTTGGCTGTTATAATTAGTGCTTTTTTTATGTCCTGTCAAATCCCACATTCATGAAGATTCTCTCTTATGTCTTCTTCTAGAAGATGTATAATTTTAGCTTTTATATTTAGGTCTATGATTCATCTAGAATTAATTGCATTTTCCTGACCATGAAAATTGTATATTTCTTTATTAGATTTTCTTTAATTTCTCTCTGCAGTATTTTGTTGTTTCAGTGTGCACAGTTCTTACACATCTTTTATTGGATTTCTTTCTCAGCATTTTGTTTTTATGGTAGTATAGGTGATATCTTAAAATTATTCATTGCCAGGAAATTGGAATACGATGGATTGACCTTGATGATACTCCTTTTTATACACATAACCAAACAAATATATTTAGTTTACATATATCTGATCATTCTAATATATTATGCCTTATGCAACCAATTTTGCTAGTAGTACCATTTACCAGATTAAAAAAAATTTTTTTACTACGAGCTCACATTTAATTGTACTTTCTCTCTGGAGATTCTTTGAGCCCTAGGTTGAACACGGATTTCTCTAGGTTTCTTGATTACTTCTACCAGATACCTGGGAGCTTACCAGCCCAGGATTATTTAAAAGTAAAATTTCAGTTTCTGTGTAAAGTAAATGTCTCTTCCCGCAGACCGGGGCTGCTCGTCCGCCTGTCCGCTTCCACCCCGGGCTGGGGCGGCACTTGCGGGTGCCGCGGTGCGCTAGCTCGCCAGGTCCAGGCGCGCTCGTCCCCGGCTTTGAGTGCGCCTCCGTCGCGGGTCCTTCTTGAGGGAGGGAGAGAAAACAGGGCAGGAGGAGACGCAGAGAGTGAAGACAGCACACAGTTTCTGATCAAGCCTCTGTGTTTTATTAAGAAAATAATTCACTCTTATATAGAATTTGGGGCGGGGAACTGACCCAGGT
>NW_021914832.1:0-1209 GCF_006229205.1 Suricata suricatta | reverse complement strand
CCGATCAGCCTTTCCCTTCCTGTTATGGTTGTTTTTTTGTTTGTTTTGGTTTTTGTTTGCTTTGGTTTTTTGTTTGTTTTGCTTTGTTTCGTTTTCGTTTTGTTGGCCTTTCTCTCCCCGCTTTTGGATCTCCTCATGTGAGGACGTGGTGATCGGGCCGGTGGCTGCCCTCTTGGGAGCAGTCACGACGTCACGGGCGCGCTTGTGTGGTATCGTGCTAAAATGCTGTTGAGCTGGTGCACCAGCCTTGGAGCCGCCCACCCCACAGACTTCCTGTTACAATTAAAGGTGGTTGTTTCCTGAGTCAGGGTCCCTGAGTTCGGCCGCACACGTTGGAGGCTGGAACTTTCTCATCAGCCTCCTTTTCTTGCCCCTCGGCTGCCACTGGTCTGGTGTGCCATCATGCATTTATTCGCTGCGACAGCAAAGGAAGGCCAACGCCCTCTTCTCAGGGACTTTTATTTGAGTGACAGGAACAGATTTAAAAAGCAGACCAACCGGGGGGAAATAGTGCTCAGATGCTCAGAGGACACATGTGATGGTGGGTGCCACATCGTCACCCTCTCGGGTCGCTCCGATTTTTTGGCCTGGGGGTCCCATGACACTTTGTCCAAGTGACGCAATCAGCAGATGCTATTTTCATTAGTATGTTATCACATCGGCAGGGATGCTCAAGCAGGAATTTTCTACCCCATAAGGTGATTCCACTATTTTTTTTAAGCAAAATTAGGCAATTAATTTTTGGAACAATAGACTAGGAACCAAAAGGGAAGGTGTTAATATTTTAGGAACTTCTTATCCAGGAGAAACAGAGACGGTCTCCTGTTTCTGAAAAATGATGTGTCCTGGCAGATAAATCATGCATTGGTCTCTGCCGTCCAGTAGCAGTGAGGACTGAACAGTGTTTTTTTAAAGCAGGAGCTAATGTGATCAATTTGATAGAAGGGAGAAAAATGAGGCATTTTTATTTTTCCAAAGATCAGGGACCTTTTCGCATATATACACAGGTGGGAAAATCTGGGCAGGTGACATGAGGGGGGAGGGGGAGCCTGGGATACAGCACATACGTGAGTGTAGACTCTGCCTATATGTTTCTCCCCTGTATTTCATCACATTAGCCCTGTCCCCGCCACTGTGCCTGTCGCTCTCTACAAAGTTGTTATTATTATTCCCATTTTACAGATGACCCTCCGGGAATACAAATCTCTC
>NW_021914831.1:0-1209 GCF_006229205.1 Suricata suricatta | reverse complement strand
GTCCACTTCCACCTGCTGGGAACGTCTAGTTACAAACTAGGACAGAGGCCCCAAGCTTGAAGGGCTGGAAACGTTATGTAAAAATCTGATCACTTGTGGATTGCTTTCCGGGGTGCAGTTATGTGGAGCAGCCAGACGAAAACAACTCAGAAGCCAAGTCCTGGTTTGTCCCGTCCCCCCTTGTGCCTCCCCCTGCGCCTGCCCGCTCCTCCTTTTCCAAATTTGTGACTCCCGTGCTCTATAAGGTCCTGTCACAGGCATGTCCTTGGGTCCGAGTTTCCCACAGTGTGAGAGAAGCAGGACCCCCTAGGGCTTTGGTCTGAAATGCAGATTTTGGTCTGAAATCCAATTCCTTACCCAGGGCTGGTTTCCCAGGACCGCCTCCGAGAAGCCACGGCCGGGGGACTGAACGGGGGTGGGGTGGGGGGCGTTTATCATATCCCAATCCGGAGACTCCCCAGATCAAGACGGGGTCCGGAGGCAGGGCGTTTCCCCCGCTCTGCCTCCTAGGACCTGCCAGTACTCCTGGGCTTTTCTCCGCCGAGTTCTCCGCATCCCCGCCCTGCCCTCCGCCAGGTGTCCCTCGCCCCTCCCTTACAGAGACACCTGGCACAGCAGTTCGGGCCCAGGCGGTAACCCAGGGTGAGCTCACCACTAGATCCTGAAGATCCTGAACATGGTCGCATCGGCAAAGACCTTTGTTCCAAATAAGGTCCCGTACACAGGCCCCAAGGATGAGGATGGGACAGATCTCCAGGCCGCCATTCAGCCCCCCTACACCTGGTGAATTACAAAGTGGGGGAAGGGAAGAAATGCCCAGAAATACACATTAAATCGACAGAACCATTGTGTGTGTGGGGGGGGTGGATCTTCTGCCCTCCCATGACTTTCAATCTTGAAGGCGGCAGACCTGATGCCTCCCCTCCCCCACACTGCCCCTCCCCCAGCCCCTAGCAGGCCACCTGGTCCCTGGCCACATACATGGAGTCACCTGTTTGCCCTGTCTTGTTTCTTCCATGTCCCCGTGCTCTGTCATCCTCCTCCTCCAACCCAGCATCAGACCTACAGGTTCCGGGGGCGTCCTGGGGTGGCCCTGGACCAGCTCCAGAGCCCCCCAGGCCGTCTCTCACCTGCCGGCTCCTCCGTGTCTTCACCACCAGCAGCTTATCTGCTACCTGAGTCTCATTTCCGGTGCTCTTTGGGGTTTGG
>NW_021914830.1:0-1209 GCF_006229205.1 Suricata suricatta | reverse complement strand
TGAACCAGTTTTGTATTGTCTGTATTTTGAGACTATTTTTATTTAGATAAAACAAAATGAGCATTTAAACTGAAAACCTATTGAATTCTGAGCTATTGATAATAGCCGATCTTTCAGTAAGAACACTATTTTGTCAGTTACTAATGATACCTGCATGACGTTGTCCATTAAAAACCAGGTCAGGCACACATTTTGGTTGGTAGGCATTCATTGGGGAAGCGAACCTTCTGGACCTATGGGTCATACCACCTGCATATAACAGCAACCTCGCCAAACTTCTCAGATTCCTGTGTTTCTTTCTTTGCTTTTCATTTCCCTCTCATGAACACATTCATTTGTGTGTTAATTTTTAATCAGAGACATTTATTGGAGCTAAATTTGGTAGATTTATACTAACTCATGCTGCAGATTCACATTGAACAGAAGTAAAGCAAAACCATAAAGTGATTTGAAAAATCTGAGGGTGTGAATGAGAATATATTACGATTAAAAGACAATTCATATTTGGGGCTCCTGGCTGGCTCAGCTGGTAGAGCATGCAACTCTTAATCTGCAGTTCAGGAGTTCAAAACCACGTTGGAAGTAGAGTTTACTTTAAAAAAATAAAAAATAAAGCTTTCAAAAAGAGAGAGATGAACCGTATCATACTTCATTTTCATGAAATTGGGTAAAAAATACTTTAGAAGAAAAATAAAAAATGAGAGAGAGAGAGGGAGGAAGATAGTGACTCAATGAGGGAAGGAAGGAAGGAGGAAGGAAGGGAAATAAGAAAGGAAGAGAGGAAGGAACAGAGGAAGAAAGAGAGAGGGAGGGACTGAAGAAAGGAAGAAATGAACGTTTTTATAGCCCCGAGAAACTTGTGAAACATGCGAATGTGAACTGTCATGAAATATTCCTTATGTAACAGGCTTTTTAAACCCACTGGCTGCCTGTGCTCTGTCAATTCCTTCAGCAGGGACAAACCCCACTCTTCTAGTGGTTTAGAGCTTTGGCCATCCTACCCTGGAGGAGGCAGCCCTTTAAGAGGGGCTTATGGTCTCCTTAAAAGCAAAGCCTGTTGGGGTTGCCAGCTGACAGAGATCTGTTCTACACCTTAAACATTGTGGAACTGAAATAAAACAGAAGGCAGTATTTTCAACCATCTGGGATAGAGGGTGAACTTTCCCTTAGAGAGAGGAGATGTTCACAGCAGGCATCAGACAGAACAAA
>NW_021914829.1:0-1209 GCF_006229205.1 Suricata suricatta | reverse complement strand
AGGCTCCGGGCTGTGAGCTGTCAGCACAGCCCGACCTAGGGCTCGAACCCACAGACGGCAAGATCATGACCTGAGCTGAAGTTGGACACTTAACCAACTGAGCCACCTAGATGCCCCCAGGTTTACAGATTTTAAACCTTTGCTTTCTTTTCAGCACATTCTATATTTCTGGGTTACTGACCCTGTCATTTATAGAGATCATGTTATTTTGCTTTCTTCTAAAGATGTGTACACTGTTCCAAAATTGTGTCTAAATCATTCAGTAAGTGATTTTTTGAGAGTTGCTTAACTACCAAATCTTCAGAATTGATGAAAATTTAATTCAATTTATAGATAGTTATTCTCTAAATGTTATATTATTGTCTGTTTTGCTGTTGTTTGTTTTCAGTGTGTAAACGTTTAGTGAGAATTAGCAATTGATCACAGATGATATAAGCAGCCGTATCTTTCCTCTGTGCACTTACTGTATAAATGGAGTGCCTGTGTCCATGTGTTTGTACATGTAGGTGTGCATTTACTTAAATACTTTTTATCTCTACTAATGTTTTCTTAGGAAAAACCTGTTTATTTAAACAACTTTTGGTATCTCTAAAGGTGTCCATAGGATTACTTATTTGGCATATTCAAATGATAAAAGTACATATCCTACTGCTAATTCATCTTCCCAGTGATACAGTTTATTCAGTCATGGGTTTTTATTGTTCGTTCAGGTTACAAGACTGATATTATAATTTTGTATTTTGGATAGTTTAAGAGCTATCTTCATTCATTCAATTAGAATGTCTTTTTACTTTTTCTGCATTCGTTCTGACACAATAACTTTGACATGTACAATCCAGTCCTGACATACCTCTCCACAGTCCACCAGCTCTTTAAACCCAGGGAATTAGTGGGGTTTCAGTATATTTATTTCCCTTCTGAAAAGAGGAAGATCATTTATGCACCTATGATGGATGTTCCTCCTTAATCTTACCCCATCGGTGGTGCATTTGTCTGAAATTCCTTTCTATCAGACGTTTTTAATAGTTTTCTTTTCCCCTTAACATATGGGGTGAATAGAGAATTCCTGTACTTGTAAATGTCTTTATTTCTTTCATCATTGTGCCATGCATGTAATTTAGATGGAAGGAGAAAAACAGTCAAAGTAATGAAGATAAAATTGATATCTTAGGTTGGCTTTTTATTTCAGGAAATTTTTGTTCACATTTA
>NW_021914828.1:0-1209 GCF_006229205.1 Suricata suricatta | reverse complement strand
AGGCTCCGGGCTGTGAGCTGTCAGCACAGCCCGACCTAGGGCTCGAACCCACAGACGGCAAGATCATGACCTGAGCTGAAGTTGGACACTTAACCAACTGAGCCACCTAGATGCCCCCAGGTTTACAGATTTTAAACCTTTGCTTTCTTTTCAGCACATTCTATATTTCTGGGTTACTGACCCTGTCATTTATAGAGATGATGTTATTTTGCTTTCTTCTAAAGATGTGTACACTGTTCCAAAATTGTGTCTAAATCATTCAGTAAGTGATTTTTTGAGAGTTGCTTAACTACCAAATCTTCAGAATTGATGAAAATTTAATTCAATTTATAGATAGTTATTCTCTAAATGTTATATTATTGTCTGTTTTGCTGTTGTTTGTTTTCAGTGTGTAAACGTTTAGTGAGAATTAGCAATTGATCACAGATGATATAAGCAGCCGTATCTTTCCTCTGTGCACTTACTGTATAAATGGAGTGCCTGTGTCCATGTGTTTGTACATGTAGGTGTGCATTTACTTAAATACTTTTTATCTCCACTAATGTTTTCTTAGGAAAAACCTGCTTATTTAAACAACTTTTGGTATCTCTAAAGGTGTCCATAGGATTACTTATTTGGCATATTCAAATGATAAAAGTACATATCCTACTGCTAATTCATCTTCCCAGTGATACAGTTTATTCAGTCATGGGTTTTTATTGTTCGTTCAGGTTACAAGACTGATATTATAATTTTGTATTTTGGATAGTTTAAGAGCTATCTTCATTCATTCAATTAGAATGTCTTTTTACTTTTTCTGCATTCGTTCTGACACAATAACTTTGACATGTACAATCCAGTCCTGACATACCTCTCCACAGTCCACCAGCTCTTTAAACCCAGGGAATTAGTGGGGTTTCAGTATATTTATTTCCCTTCTGAAAAGAGGAAGATCATTTATGCACCTATGATGGATGTTCCTCCTTAATCTTACCCCATCGGTGGTGCATTTGTCTGAAATTCCTTTCTATCAGACATTTTTAATAGTTTTCTTTTCCCCTTAACATATGGGGTGAATAGAGAATTCCTGTACTTGTAAATGTCTTTATTTCTTTCATCATTGTGCCATGCATGTAATTTAGATGGAAGGAGAAAAACAGTCAAAGTAATGAAGATAAAATTGATATCTTAGGTTGGCTTTTTATTTCAGGAAATTTTTGTTCACATTTA
>NW_021914827.1:0-1209 GCF_006229205.1 Suricata suricatta | reverse complement strand
TTTTTTTTTGGCTCTTGAATTTTTTAATGGGAACTTAATTTGCCATCAATGAAATACTCCGATTTTAAGCATACAGTTTGGTAGGTTTGGGTCAATACAGACCCTCATGTAAGGCACACCCCTCTCAAAGTACAGTGAGCATCTGTCACCCCCAGAAAGTTCTCCGAACCCCATTCCAGTCAATCCCCATGCCCCTGTGAGAAATCATTATTTTGTTTTCTTTTACTATAGATTAAGTCTTTAATTTGTTATCTTTAACAACCTATTTCAAATTCCTATTCTGTGTAGTATCAGAAATCGAATCTCAGTCCACTTAGAGATTTTCTCACTCCACTTGCCTGATTTTTATATACATCTCGCGGTGAAGACGGGGCTACATCACCTCACATTTTGTGGGACGGTGGGGGGTGCTCTCATGACTGCTTACCCGTCTGGCTATCTCTGCTGGGAGGTCCCCAGGCACTGGCCCCCGGAGGACACCTCTCTCCTCCCTCACCTCCAGCACCAAGACCTCTCCAGCCAGGACCCTCCCTCTCAGCTGCACTTGGGCCCCTCTGACGGCTGTGGTCCTGCCCACACTGCAGGGTGGCAGATTCTTCCAGGTCCCCCACAACCCTCTCTGCTCTGATGAGCCCTGACGCCACCTTATCTCCTCAGGTATTTGTCGCCTCTCCCAGGCACACTGGGGAAAAGTCAAATCAACACCCGACTGGACAGCAAAATTCATTACTGCTGCCATGACTCTTATCGCCCAAGCCATGAGGGCAGGGGAGCACAGACCACCGAGTCCCCTGTTCGCAGGCAGATGGTGCTGGTTCCCTCCTCACCCAGTTAACACCCTCCCTAAGTCCTGGGTCTCGGGCAGACACATCCAATAGTTCAGTGTCCTCCTGCTATTCCTCCCAAACCATCCCTACTTTTTATTTTAATGTATTTTGCAAGAGAGAGCAAGTGAGAGAGAGAGTGGACACATGCATATGCACATGGGGGAGGGTGAGGGAGTGAGGGAAAGAGAGAATCCCAAGCTGATAGCACAGAGCCCAACATACAACACGAACCCACGAACCATGAGATCATGACATGAGCCGAAGTCAAGAGTCAGGCGCTTAACCCACGGAAGCACCCAGGCACCTACCAACCATCATCCTTCCTTGAGGCAGTGAGGGTCTCAGTGCAGTTAGGAAGCAGGAAAAGTCATTGTTAGTCAAC
>NW_021914826.1:0-1209 GCF_006229205.1 Suricata suricatta | reverse complement strand
TATCTTTTTAATTACTTGGTTTAACTGATTATTTAAAAGAGTTTAAGAATTTTATTCTCAAATTTTTTAAGTATTCAAAGTAAATACATTTTAGGTTAACTTAAATATTAGAAACAAGAACTATAAGCTCATAGTTCATATAGATTCTTATGAGATTTCATACTACCTATAAGAATAGATTCCTTAAAATTTTTCAGATGTACACGAAGACTTGAAATTCATTATTTCATGCACCAGATGTCACTGTTTCTCCATGCTAGTAAAATGGACCAATAAATTTTGGCAGTTAAAAATACCCAACTTACTTTAGGTTCCTATTCTTAAGTGTATACCCAACAGAAATGTGTGTAAGTGTATAAACAAAAAAATAAGACCACAAATGTTTATAGTGGCATTATTAATATTTCAGACTAGAAACTAACCAAATGCCAATCAAGAGTGGAATGGATAAATGTATTTGGGGATATATATACCCAATGGAATACTATGCAGCAATGAGAATAAAAAACTACAGTCACATACAATAAGTCTCAAAAACATGTTGAGCAAAAGATGTCAGATTAAAAAAAGTGTATATATTGTAAGATTCCATATCTGTTATTAAGTTCAAAAACATTCAAAACTAATCTTTGATTTAGAAGTCAGATTAGCAGTTACCCTTGGGGGAAATTGTGACTGGAAAGGGGAAAGAAGGGGATTCCAGGATGCTGGTAACATTCTAGCTCTTGACTTGGATGTGGTCATAGGGGTTTAGTCTGTGAAAATTTATTGAGCTATAATCTTATGATTTATACAATTTTATTTATTTTTTTATTTTAAATAAGTTTTTAATGTCTTTACTTTGAGAGAGTGAGAGAGACAGAGAGATAGAGAGTGAGTGGGGGAGGGGCAAAAGAGAGGGAAACACAGAATATGAAGCAGGCTCCAGGCTCTGAATTGTCAGCACAGAGCCTGACGCAAGGCTTGAACCCATGGACTGTGAGATCATGACCTGAGCCGAAGTCAGATGCTTAACTGACTGAGCCACCCAGGCGCACCTACAATTTTATTTAAATGTGTTAAACTTTATTTAAAAGTTCGATCAGATACCAAGCATGAAGAATTATTTGAAACTAGTTAATAAGTTAATAAACCCCCTGAAGACCTACCCAGAATATAATTCAAATTTAATTATTACATATGTTGGGTAAAACTTAAGAATTCCCAAGC
>NW_021914825.1:0-1209 GCF_006229205.1 Suricata suricatta | reverse complement strand
ACCTGGGTCAGTTCCCCGCCCCAAATTCTATATAAGAGTGAATTATTTTCTTAATAAAACACAGAGGCTTGATCAGAAACTGTGTGCTGTCTTCACTCTCTGCGTCTCCTCCTGCCCTGTTTTCTCTCCCTCCCTCAAGAAGGACCCGAGACGGAGGCGCACTCAAAGCTGGGGACGAGCGCGCCTGGACCTGGCGAGCTAGCGCACCGCGGCACCCGCAAGTGCCGCCCCAGCCCGGGGTGGAAGCGGACAGGCGGACGAGCAGCCCCGGTCTGCGGGAAGAGACATTTACTTTACACAGAAACTGAAATTTTACTTTTAAATAATCCTGGGCTGGTAAGCTCCCAGGTATCTGGTAGAAGTAATCAAGAAACCTAGAGAAATCTGTGTTCAACCTAGGGCTCAAAGAATCTCCAGAGAGAAAGTACAATTAAATGTGAGCTCGTAGTAAAAAAATTTTTTTTAATCTGGTAAATGGTACTACTAGCAAAATTGGTTGCATAAGGCATAATATATTAGAATGATCAGATATATGTAAACTAAATATATTTGTTTGGTTATGTGTATAAAAAGGAGTATCATCAAGGTCAATCCATCATATTCCAATTTCCTGGCAATGAATAATTTTAAGATATCACCTATACTACCATAAAAACAAAATGCTGAGAAAGAAATCCAATAAAAGATGTGTAAGAACTGTGCACACTGAAACAACAAAATACTGCAGAGAGAAATTAAAGAAAATCTAATAAAGAAATATACAATTTTCATGGTCAGGAAAATGCAATTAATTCTAGATGAATCATAGACCTAAATATAAAAGCTAAAATTATACATCTTCTAGAAGAAGACATAAGAGAGAATCTTCATGAATGTGGGATTTGACAGGACATAAAAAAAGCACTAATTATAACAGCCAAAATTGATAAAATGGACTTTGTCCAAGTCAAGTCGTCAACTGGCATCAAATATGTACATACATAAACGTCTGAAAAAGGACTTGTATGCACAATATAAAAAGAACATCTATAAAATAATAATGAATAAAAACTTTAAATGGTCAAGATGAACTTTAAAATTTGGCTAAATGGAGTAAGCACATCCCACATTGCATCTCCCAGTGAATGCAACCAAAAACTGCAGACAGAATGCATGGAGCTGCTGAAAAGTAAAAGGTAATGGGCAGACTGCAGACAGAGATGAAATCCA
>NW_021914824.1:0-1209 GCF_006229205.1 Suricata suricatta | reverse complement strand
ATACAAACCATTTTTATATCAATGTAAATAGAATAAATACTAAGGCAAAAATTAATAGTATAATGATTCTTAAAGTGAAAACTATACCTGGTTATCATGCCCAAATTGCTTGCTATGAGAGATCTAAAAATTTTCATTTTGTTCATTCATCTATAGACTCAATGGCTCAAAGAAATCAGCTTTCATTGCACAGTAAGTTTGCTCAAACATTACAAGCATGTGATTTGGAAACCACAGTCATGTAACTAAAATCCATAATTCCCCACAAATCTAGAAATATTAAGGCTTTAGCAAGCAGTTTAGATCACTGTTTATGAAAGTTGTGTATTTTAATGAAAGACTTGATCCTATGACAGTTTAAATATTTATAGCAAAAGGTTGCCTAACATTATTTACTATGCCTCAAGTATCCCCTGGGCTGTTTCACTACCATGATGTACAACTTGTCCATGTGTGTTAAGAATGAGAGGGTTTGCAGCATATAACATTAAAATAGCCACACGTGAATGTTACAAATGGAATCTGTACAACACGTGCTTTATTAAAAAAAAAATTAACTACCCACAGGTGTGTTAAAAAAGAACTAGGAATAAAAATAATACAACTTTACATTTGTGTAGAGTTTTAGGTCTACAAAATACCACACTTCTATACTTCTATGTTTCAGACGTCTCAATATATATTTAAAGATATTCAGAAGGAAGAAGTAATACTCTGAGCACAACGGGCACATGCACTTGCACACACAATGACTCGAATTCATGAAGTTTTACTCTAGTGGAGCAGACATCTGTTATTTCAAGTGGGAGATGAGATTCATGACCCAGGAAACACCCTAAAGACCTGAGATAACTCTGACCAAGAAAATGTCACTTTGCAGCTTCATAAATGACTAAGTTATGACTCTTAAGGAGACAAAGACCAAGAGACAGAGTTACAGAAAGATGGGGGGGAGAATGCTGAGGCTTATACATATTCCAAAATCCAAACAAGGAAATGCTTTGCACATAATACGTCAATGGTACATAATTATTTTGATTCCATGCAATTGTTCTAAAGTCTCCCTTATATCATTAAGGACTGTCCCACTAGGTCATGAGCAGACCAAAACAGAGCTACTGTGATCCTCCCCTAATATTTTATGACACCATTGTGATGTCACATGCTGACAGAACCAGACGATGTCCCAGAAAAACCAGTTTCCAGCCC
>NW_021914823.1:0-2396 GCF_006229205.1 Suricata suricatta | reverse complement strand
GAAGCCCAAATACCCTGCTTCTAATAAAAAATAATAGCCAGGGGCATGGGCCCAGTCACCGTGATGGCCGAGTGGTTAAGGTCTTGGACATAAGATCAACGGGCATGTTCCCACGTGGGTTTGAACCCCACTCCCGGTAGGGTGAGCTTCCCGGACTGGTCCCTTCTGGGGATGTTGCCAGGGACATGGGGCCCACCTTGTGTCTGCTTTTTCTGTTTCCTGCTCTGTCTTGAAGCTGAAGCCCTTGCGCGAACCATTTTTTTGCCCGGAACGCCCCCCACCCCCACACCACCCGCCACCCCAAGTCCGCAGTCTTCTGAAGCTGTTCATGTTCCAGGCCTTTCCGTTCCAAGGCAGATAGAGCCCTGGAGGCGTGGCCCTGTGGCGCCTGCTGGAGAACGACCTGCCAGGTGGACCTCCCACTCAGCTAGGCGGGTCTCCCCTCGTCCCTCCACAGAACAGCTGAACCCGCACCCACAGAAGGGGGGTGTTTTCAAATGCGAACACGCTCCCTCCCCTCTGGGAGCTCTCTCTTGCCTCCCTCTGGGTAGTGCTGTTGGCCATACTCTTCCATTTATGGGCCCCTTGGGCTTCCTCTTCTGTGAACTTATGATGTCTTGACTCCTTTCTCTTAGGATGTGCAGGAGCTCTTCCACCGTGAGTTCACCAGGCCTTATGCTGTGTCACAGGTAAGTCATGTGTTTGCCTTTGAACTCTGCAGGAATTTGGGACAATACTTTGGACTGTGTGCACTACAGTGACCAGACTTCTGGTTCAATGTCTGACTTAGATGTGTATTCCCTGCACCCCCATTCCCACCCCACCCCCATGCACAAGAGCAAGGAGAGTGACAGGCAATGCCATTTCTTCTAGAATGTTCATGATTTCTTTTTTGTATTTAGATCTTTGATGTGTCTGATTTTCCCCTGTGTTTTAATATGTGAGCTACAGATGATCTAACTCTACCTTATTTCCAGAGGACTACCAGTAATCTCCACACCATATTACTGAATGTCCATAGTCTCCCCAATCATAGAAATACTAAACTCTGTTCTCTAAAATGAATAGGATCAGATGATCTGAAAGCCCATGAGCTTTGGAACTCGACAACCAATGTTCTAATTCTGGCTTGCCCACAGCCTCACAGAGCCTTGATTTCTTCCTTTGTTACATGAAGAAAATAAACTTTACCTCATGGTAAATGCCTCCTGAATTAACGCGTCTGTGTAGATTTGTCATCTTTCCCCTAAGAAGAAACTCATTTATTTATTTATTTATTTATTTATTTATTTTTGCAGCTGTCCTTAACAGAAACCCCAACATAGACTGAAGATCTGATAAAATTTGTCCTGATACTTAAGTTGCTTCTATGCTCTGAGATCAGACACCGAGATACCACATTTGAAAGTTCTCTGATCCTGGGGGCAGCCCAGTGGCCCATTTTCCTGAGTGGCCTTGAATTTCAAGTGTGAGCCTTGAGCTTCATGTTTGCTCCTGGCCTGCTCAGGCAGAAGGAAGGAGCTTCCTCTGTGTCTCCACAGTCAGAAATGATTCCGTTTGAGAAAGACTAACTTTGGGCGGAGAGGCAAGCCTGCTCCTACCAGGGCAGGTTCTGCTGTCTCTTTTCTTTCCCGTGAAGGAGGCAGAGAGAGGATGAGTGGAAGTGGATGGCTTATTTTTTTTCTGAAATGAGACTCCAGATGGCAAAGATTTTACCCCAAAACACAACAGTCTCTCAGCGGTCGGTTAGCAATGTTGTCCAGACTGTTGCGCCCAAGGACACCTCCATCCAGTTCTGTCACTGCCCAAGTTCTCTCACATCACATTTCCCCACCAGGGAGTCAGCTCCTCTGAAATGACCACCCCACACCCCCCTCTGCTGCCAGGAGGGCCAGACCTGTTGTACGGTCACCTGATTTTGGTCAATTACCTCCTGATCATCAGGATGCTGGGAAATTTCTGCTCGGCCCCAACCATCCCCATGTCTCTCCAGGCAGAGTTCAGTGGTGGCCTCCAAGCTGCCCTCCCACGGTGTATGAGCCCCGAACAGGCCTTTACAGATACTAGTTTCTCATCTAACACACAATTAATAGCTGCCAATTCATCTCTTTGTGTGTGTGTGTGTGTGTGTGTGTGTGTGTGTGTGTGTTTTCTTTTTTGTGCAACATGAATCTTGATATTGGGAGTGCGACACTGAGGGAAAAACCAACTAAGTTACTTCCCTCCCTCTGAGGCTTTCTGGGTAAAGGAAGAGACCCTCAGGTGGCTTTTATTTTCAACAGGAAAGGTATTCAAGGAGAAACATCAGGCTATCAGGGTCGGTTTCATCTCTGTGCAGAACCTGGAGAGCCCGCCACACTCCCCCCACCTCACCGGGCCATCCTGTCTTTCCCGGT
>NW_021914822.1:0-1210 GCF_006229205.1 Suricata suricatta | reverse complement strand
TCAGAGTGTTTTGTTCCAAGCCAGAAGCTCATTGACTAGCACAAGGCATCTATATTTTCTTTGAGCTTAGAGATGCCATTAACACCACAGAGCCCCAGGAAAGAAAGTTTTATGAGTGATGGATTTAAGCTTTATCCTTTGGGAGCTAGATGTGATTATCTCCATCAGCTTTTGTTCACACTTTTAGAGTTTGTTTTTTGGTTTCACTTAATCCTCAGCTGCTTCTTATACCACAGTCCTAGGGCTCAGAGAACTAACTCTGGGCCATGCACGCACTTAACCAGTCACCTAGTTTTTTTAACCCATGATATGACATCACTAAAGAGTTTTCCTCCTCCTTTTTTTTAAAAAATAGTCAACAGATGGCTTTGGTAGATATATAGAATCTTCTTGTACTTCATTTTATAGGGCTTTTTATTTCCTTTTTTGTGTTTTTCAATTTCTAAAGTATTTCATTTCCAGTATAAAAAATGTGAAAAGAAGCATCCTCTGTCCCAGGTTGAGGACTAACTGCCAAGTACAACAGTCCTGTTGTCTTCACCACCCCAGGACCCAAAGGACTTCTTTACTCTTCAAGTACCTGGGGGTGTCCTAAGGTTACTGGATGATTGGAGGAATTGGAACGTTTGGTATCTACCAGACATGGCTTCCATTCCTGTGGCAAAGTACCCACCCAAATATCTTATAGCCTGGTATCTAGACCTGACCCAAAAGGCCCCTGGGACTCTAAAATAGCGCCCCTTTATAGATGCTGGCCATGCTTTTAGTACACTGAGTTCAGCATTGTGCCCTGACAATGGCCATCATCATACCACTTGCCAGGCTCCCTCTCCCTTTGCTCCTCTTCCTTAGCCTTCCTCTCTATTCATATTTCCATCCCTTTAATCCCTCCCATCAAAGTCCCATTCTCTTATCATTATTGATTTTTGAGCTTTCTGAAAGTATTTGAAAATCTATTAAAACCAGAATTATCATCACTGACAACAGAAAAAAATGTTTCCCCTTCCTAAAGGCAATGAAATATTTTCTTCTTTATTCACTGTAAAGTAAGAGACCTGTCCATGGTCTTTGCTAAAGAGTATTATATTTCCTACCCTAAATGTATCACGTGATCAATTCGAGGGAAAGAGTTCTTTTCATATCAACAATTGATTAAATATTTGTATCCCATTAAATACACATAAAAGAATATGATTAAATATCACCTCAA
>NW_021914821.1:0-1210 GCF_006229205.1 Suricata suricatta | reverse complement strand
TCAGAGTGTTTTGTTCCAAGCCAGAAGCTCATTGACTAGCACAAGGCATCTATATTTTCTTTGAGCTTAGAGATGCCATTAACACCACAGAGCCCCAGGAAGGAAAGTTTTGTGAGTGATGGATTTAAGCTTTATCCTTTGGGAGCTAGATGTGATTATCTCCATCAGCTTTTGTTCACACTTTTAGAGTTTGTTTTTTGGTTTCACTTAATCCTCAGCTGCTTCTTATACCACAGTCCTAGGGCTCAGAGAACTAACTCTGGGCCATGCACGCACTTAACCAGTCACCTAGTTTTTTTAACCCATGATATGACATCACTAAAGAGTTTTCCTCCTCCTTTTTTTTAAAAAATAGTCAACAGATGGCTTTGGTAGATATATAGAATCTTCTTTTACTTCATTTTATAGGGCTTTTTATTTTCTTTTTTGTGTTTTTCAATTTCTAAAGTATTTCATTTCCAGTATAAAAAATGTGAAAAGAAGCATCCTCTGTCCCAGGTTGAGGACTAACTGCCAAGTACAACAGTCCTGTTGTCTTCACCACCCCAGGACCCAAAGGACTTCTTTACTCTTCAAGTACCTGGGGGTGTCCTAAGGTTACTGGATGATTGGAGGAATTGGAACGTTTGGTATCTACCAGACATGGCTTCCATTCCTGTGGCAAAGTACCCACCCAAATATCTTATAGCCTGGTATCTAGACCTGACCCAAAAGGCCCCTGGGACTCTAAAATAGCGCCCCTTTATAGACGCTGGCCATGCTTTTAGTACACTGAGTTCAGCATTGTGCCCTGACAATGGCCATCATCATACCACTTGCCAGGCTCCCTCTCCCTTTGCTCCTCTTCCTTAGCCTTCCTCTCTATTCATATTTCCATCCCTTTAATCCCTCCCATCAAAGTCCCATTCTCTTATCATTATTGATTTTTGAGCTTTCTGAAAGTATTTGAAAATCTATTAAAACCAGAATTATCATCACTGACAACAGAAAAAAATGTTTCCCCTTCCTAAAGGTAATGAAATATTTTCTTCTTTATTCACTGTAAAGTAAGAGACCTGTCCATGGTCTTTGCTAAAGAGTATTATATTTCCTACCCTAAATGTATCACGTGATCAATTCGAGGGAAAGAGTTCTTTTCATATCAACAATTGATTAAATATTTGTATCCCATTAAATACACATAAAAGAATATGATTAAATATCACCTCAA
>NW_021914820.1:0-1210 GCF_006229205.1 Suricata suricatta | reverse complement strand
GAAGTGAATTACTCTGCATTCCCACCTCACTGTTATTTGGGCACACTCGCGGTTCCTTCCTAACCAGTAACATCAAGAAAAAAATCAGAGGTTCTCCTCTGAGAAGAGTCAGACAGAATTTCGGGGAGGCACGGATGTTGTGGTTTATGGTCACAAAGCGAAGCTCCAGGAATACCACAAAAACGCGAGGCAGTTTCTGTCCTAAGGACTGTACGGGATCACTTGGGGGAAATTAGCCAGTTATTTGAAAAGCTTAATAACAACATAGAAAGGTCACAGGCAGAGACCAGGCAGCTGCTGAGTGAAGGGTCCGGTGACAGATGCCCAGAGTGACGTGAGCCGGAGTGGCTTCTCAGGGAGGGGACATTCGAGGACAGCTCTGGCTGCTTCAGAAAACAGAACTGTCCCTCCTCGAAGGCCAACGGGACAAGTAGAGACGCTGACTCCACACAGGTCATCTGGCTAAAGAGCGAGCCCCCCACGTGCTCTCACCGTGAAGCAGCACCACCCGGTTCCAGGCGATGAGGTTGCTGTCGACGTTCTTGTCTGAAAACAGCAAGGTTGTCATCACGTAATCGAGGAGCTGGGCGGAGAAAGGGAAGATGCAGATCAAGGTGCGGACCAGGCGAAGGCTCCCAGCAGAGGCGCTGCCGGAGCTCGCGCCCACGGAGCGGGGACCGGCGCCAGGCCTCCGCTAGGGACTGCCGGCGCCAAGTGCCGGCTGCCTCACGGGCCTTCGTTTTGGAAGAAACTCAGAATGTACGTGGCCAGACCGGCTGCTACTCCTCTAAGTACAGACACAGAGGACCCACCACAGAACAAGACTCAGCAAGTGATGAGTGGGGTCCTGCCTCTGGGCCCGCATAGCAGTGGGCGAGCCCCAGCACATTCCCTCAGGGCAACGGCCAGGACGTGGTGGCGAAGCCTGGGGTGATGTGGGGACGGACTTCTAGTGTCCCCCACGGCGTGCGGGGTTCAGACAAGCCGGCGCTTGCTCGGACCTGCCCACCTGCTCTGTCTGCCCCTTGGCCCTGCCTCCTCGGTCCCAGTGGGTAAGAGCACAATGCAGTGAAAGCCGTCCTTCCGTTCTGCAGCCTCCCCTTCCTCCCCCACGGGACGGGTACCCGGACCCGGGCTGCCGGGACCCAAAAAGTTCTGAAAAGCATGGGGCTCCAGGACGCTGGGGAGCAGCACAGTATGGACCCCACCT
>NW_021914819.1:0-1210 GCF_006229205.1 Suricata suricatta | reverse complement strand
TTGGGAGGACTTAATTTTTGCTGGTTTAAACAATTTATTTTCTAAGATGGATGTGGAGTCGCGGGGTGTTCGTTGATTTGAGGTTAGTTATGGAAGGTTTTCACCTCAGTGTTTTCACAGCAGTAAGCGTGGTGACTAACCTATCACAAATACCTCATAAATATTCACCGACTTACTGAGTGAATCAATAACGATCGATAAAATAGGGACTGTTTATTGGCAGATGAGGGGAACCTTCTAGGGGAGTGAGAGCCGAGGTGGCCCGAGTTGTGAGAGGCTTTGCCTGGATGGACAGGAGAGGAGGCTGGGATCGACGAGCGGTCTGGTCAGCCGAGGGGAGGGAGTTGTTGTGGCTCTCGTGTGACAGCCCTGGTCGTCCCGCGGATGTCTGGCCTGAGGAGGGTTAGGTCAGCTCTGTCGGGCGTAGCGAACAGGAACGAAGCCAGAGCCACGCGTCCCCAACCAGCATCGTCTGGAAGCTTGTTAGAGACGCACGTCCCTGCAGGAGACTCTCCTCGTGAGGAGTAGCCGCAGCCTGGGTTCTGCATGGGGCCGTCCAGGGATGTGGGCTCAGCGGGCTCGTTAGGGAACAGCCAAGGATCAGGAATGCTTTTTTATTTTTTTAGATTTATTTATTTATTTTGAGAGACAGAGAGACAGCCCGAGCAGGGGAGGGGCAGACGGAGAGCGAAGGGAGAGAATCCCAAGCAGGCCCCACACTGTCAGCACAGAGCCTGATGCGGGACTCGAACTCACGAATTGTGAGATCATGACCTGAGCTGAAACCAAGATTCAGATGCTTAACTGACTGAGCCACCAGGCGCCCCTTCTCAAGAATCCTTTCTTGATGATTTGCTCCAGACTCAAGCCATCTCCACATCAAAAGTGTTGTGTGCTGCCCGGAGAATTAAATCAACGACAGCTGGATATTCTTCAGCATTATTTATTTTGAAATCAGTCATCTAACAAATTTAATTTCTCCATGCCTAAATTTTTAATGTAAAATAAATGGAAGTTTTTTCTAAAATCAAGGAGCATTTTCTCCTGGTCAGTGCTGAAGACCACTGAAGAATTTTTCTTTGACCTTTCCTTTTTCTTTTTTCCTCTTTTTTTTTTTTTTTTGAGAATTCTGGGGAGTATTACCCTTGTTATCGTGGTGTTAATATACCACGCTTTGCAAATACACTGTGTCCTGATGGCCTCACACGGG
>NW_021914818.1:0-1210 GCF_006229205.1 Suricata suricatta | reverse complement strand
AATCTCCTACTCGACACATCCCCAAAGGCAAGGGAAATGAAAACAAAACTGAACTCTTGGGACTTCATCAAGATAAAAAGCTTCTGCACTGCAAAGGAAACCATCAAGAAAATTGATAGGCAACCAACAGAATGGGAAAAGATAGTTGTAAATGACATATCAGATAAAGGGCTAGTATCCAAAATCTACAAGGAACTCACCAAACTTCACACCCCACCCACAAAACAAATAACCCAGTGAAGAAATGGGCAGAAGACATAAACAGACACTTCTCCAAAGAGGACATCCACATGGCCTATAGGCACATGAAATGATGCTCAACATCATTCATCATCAGGGAAACACAAATCAAAACCACACTGAGATACCACCTCACGCCAGTCAGAGTGGCTAGAATGAACTAATCAAGAGACTATAGATGCTAGCGAGGGTGTGGAGAGATGGGCACCCTCCTACACTGCTGGTGGGAATGTAAACTGGTGCAGCCGCTCTGGAAAACAGTGTGGAGGTTCCTCAAAAAACTATCCATAAAACTCCCTTATGACCCAGCAATAGCACTTCTAGGGATTTACCCAAGAGATACAGAAATTTATTTTCCTTAGATACATTGTGAATATCAATATACTTCTCTCTGCTTACAGAAAAGTATCAAAACTAAGTATCACTACTAGGGGTGCATATAACACAGTTGGTGAGATAAGACAAGATGAAACAAGAGTTTACATGATGCAGTAATTGCCTAAATCTATGAGACAATACATAGGCATCATGAAGGCTGAAGAAATGCAAATGTGGAACATAGTTCTTGATGAATAAAATGAAAATATGACTCAATAGAAGATTCAAAAGAGGGGTGCCTGTGTGTCTCAGTTGGTTTAGCATCCAACATTGGCTCAGGTCATGATCTCTTGGTTTTTAAGTTCAAGCCCCGCATTAGGCTCTGTTCTGACAGCTCAGATCCTGGAACCTCGGATTCTGTGTCTCCCTGTCTCTCTGCCTCTCTCTCTGTCATGCATTTTCTGAGTCTCTCAAAAAATAAAAACAAGCATTAAAAAATTAAAAAATGAAGATACAAAAGCAACAAATAATTTAAGTAAAAGAGATTTTATGACGTTTATTTTTTTACTTTTTTACAGTTTTTTACTAGTTTATTGTCACATTGATTTCCATACAACACCCAGTGCTCTTCCCCACAAGTGCCCTCCTCCAT
>NW_021914817.1:0-1210 GCF_006229205.1 Suricata suricatta | reverse complement strand
TGTGAGTGTGAGTGTGAGTGTGCCTGTGTATATGTTTGGTGGAGAGAAGATAGATGGAAATGTTGGTTTCGTATCTTTGACATACAGATTTTTTCAGTGCTTGCAGAACATTCCAGTGGTGATGCTTATTAGACACTTGTCTGGAGCTCAAGAAAGAACTCAACTAGAGATGTAAATTTGCTCATAATTAGCACAGAAATGGTTATTGAATGATGGTAGTGGGCAAATGCCTACAAAGAGATGTATAGCTTTTGGAGATAACTAATAGATTGTTTCCTAATATGGCTATGTGGTGGACTAGTTCCATTAGATACTTTGATAAAATTACTTTGTGGTCAAATAAGTTTTAAAAATGCATCCAGGAGTACCTCTCTCTTAAAAATGTACAAGATACATTATTGGATTAAAGACCAGGAAGTCTAGCAGTATCGAAATATGTTTCACATTTCATAATTCTGTGTTTCCTAAATGCCCCCAATTGTCATACAAGGGAAGAAGGGAACCAAATCCTACCAGTCTTCTGCCTTGTGGTTTTACTTTGTGGATGACCTGCACCCAAGCAACTTGACCCTGGACAAGTGGAGTTCAGATTCACTTTCCAATAACAGTAGGATGCAACAGGTCTTTGCACATAGAGTTGCAATGCCATCAAGTATTTTTATTTGTTTCTGTTTGCTGAATGTTAACATCATATTTAAAGCAAATTCTAGGTTCTGTATCCTACATATATACTCATTTTATTTTTTTTTAACTGAGTTTAAAATTTATATTGGTGTTAAAGTTTGAAAACTAAGATAACTGTAACTTTACTTTCTTGTAGTATTATAGCAGAAGACATTAAATCACTTATAGAAATTTTTGAATGTAGTTAACATCCTTCTTTTTTTCTTCTTCATTTCTTACCTAATATGTTTATGGCTTTGAATAGGCTATAGCAGTGGGTGGTTGCTAAACCTTTCCCATGGGGCAAAGAACCGAGCCTGTAAAGATATCTAGTGCCTATTCAATTACAGAGGATTATTTCATAGTTTAACAAGGAAAAAGGCACCTGAGTATTATATTTTCAAATAAAATTGACTAGAATACTCTTATCCACTTCATAGATTCATCCAGTGCCTCTATGCTGTTGACTTTCAAAGGTCATCAAGGTATCTCAGCTGAAGTTCAATCTACCTGGATGTCCCCAGGCACCTCAAGCCTGCAGTACCCC
>NW_021914816.1:0-1210 GCF_006229205.1 Suricata suricatta | reverse complement strand
CCTTAATGGTGAGAAACTCAAAGCTTTCTGGCTAAGATCAAGTACAAGGCAAAAATGCACCCTGACCCTATTCCTTTACAACATCATACTGGAAGTCCTAGCTAATAGAATAAGGCAAGTAAAATAAATAAAAGATAAACAGCTTGGGAGGGAGGAAATAAAATTGTTTTAGTTAACAGACAACATGGTCATCTTTGTAAGAAATCTGAAAACACGGGGGTGCCTGGGTGGCTCAGAACTCAAGCATTTGATTTTGGCTCAGGTCATGATCTTGCAGTTTATGAGTTTGAGCCCTGAATCAGGCTCTGTGCTGACAGCTCAGAGTTTAGACCCTGCTTCAGGTTCTATCTCCCTCTTTCTCTGCCTCTAACCCACTTGTGCTCTGTCTCTCTCTCTCTCTCAAAAATAAATAAACATTAAAAAATTAAAAAAGGAAGAAAATCTGAAAGAAATGACAAAACAAATCCTGGATCTAATAAGTCATTATAGTAAGGCTGCAGGATATAAGGTAACGAAAAGCCAACTCTCTTCCTATATGCAGACAATGAAAAAGAGAACTTTGAAGTTAAAAACATAATACCATTTACATTAACACCCCCTGAAATGAAATAGAAATAAATCTAACAAAACATATACAATATCTATATGAGGAAAAATATAAACTAAGGACAAATACAAAGAACTAAAAAAATAAAGAGATATCCCATTTTCATAGAAAAGAATAATTAATATTGTCAAGATTTCAGTTCTCTGTACTTCACTACAGTTCAATTTCACCTAAAGATTTAGTGCAAACCCAGGCAACATCTCAGCAAGTTATTTTGTAGATATTGACAAATTGATTTAAAAGTTTATATGGAGAAGGAAAGACCCAAAATAGCCAACACAATATTGAGGGAGAATCACAATGCTGGAGAGCTGACAGTAACTGACTTTGAGACCTCTGTAAAGCAACAGTAAACAAGGCAGTGTGGTATTGGTGAAAGAATAGATGTATAGGTAAATACGAAAAAAAAATGGAGAGCCCAGAAATAGACTCACATAAAGATAGTCAGCTGATTTTTACAAAAGAGAAAAGACAATACAATGGAACAAAGATAGTCTTTGCAACAACTGGTGCTGGGACAAGGGGATATCTACACACACACACACAAACACACACACACAAATGAGCTTAGACATAGACCTTATACCTTTTACAAAATTAACT
>NW_021914815.1:0-1210 GCF_006229205.1 Suricata suricatta | reverse complement strand
GGAGCCACCCAGGTGCCTCAAAGTGACTGTGTTCCTTACCTGCTAAACAGCTCTTGGTGCATTGTACTGTTCCCTCAGGTTGTGAACATATGAATAATTTATTACTGCTGTTTTTTGTTTTCCAGAAGTTTATGAGCAACTATTCACCTGCCTTTATTTTCAAACCTCTAAGTCTATTTTTTCCTAAGTTTTATTTTTGCATGGGTTTCTTAAAATGTGTTTGCAGTTAATTTCCATAGTAAAATATTCTAGAAGAATGGCAAGTTTGCCCCTTAAAGGTTCAGTATGTTTACTGTTCTTGATGCCATCCTTTTGACATCATAGATGATTGGATCACAAGGGCTGCTATTTACCCATTTCATATGCTTGAAAGAAAGTAAGGGAGCAGCACTGAGTCAACTATTTTGGCTCTTTTTTCTAATCAGAGCCAATAATTTTGATTGTTGTATGTCTAGCCTTAAATGAACAATGGGAAGTGAAAACCAACAATAAGGAAAAGAACTAAAACTAACATTAGGAATCAATATGCAATATTCTATTTTCCAGTTATATACCCTTTCTTTCTTACTTGGTGTTTAAAAAATTTTTTATATAGTTTATTTATTTTTGAGACAAAGAGAGACAGAGCACAAACGCGGGAGAGGCAGAGAGAGAGAGGGAGACACAGAATCCAAAGCACGCTCCAGGCTCTGAGCTGTCAGCACAGAGCCTGATGCAGGACTCAAACCTACAAGCTGTGAAATCATGACCTGAGCTGAAGTCAGATGCTTAACCAACTGAGCCACCCAGGCACCCCAAATTGGTACCAATTTTAGATAACAGTTTGGCAATATTGTGTATGTGTGTGTGTCTCTGTGTTAAAATATTTGCAAGAATATATTACAAACTATCAAAAGTAGTTGGGAAATAGAATCTCCAATGGTTTTTAAAATAATTTTTTATATTAGAAAAAGTTGACTATGGTAACTTCTTATTCAAATCATGAAACCATATTTAAAACAAAGAAGTTTCATAATACTAAGATAGTCGCTCATTAACCCAGGCACCTTTCTGCAGATTGAAGAAACTTGGAGACAATGGCTGGAGGAAGGAACAATACAATAGTCATCAGATTCGTCCTTTTGGGATTCTCAGATTATCCCAAGCTCAAGGTTGCTCTCTTTGTCGTATTCTTGGGTTCTTACCTCTTGACAGTGGCCTGGAACCTGGG
>NW_021914814.1:0-1210 GCF_006229205.1 Suricata suricatta | reverse complement strand
TGTGAGTGTGAGTGTGAGTGTGCCTGTGTATATGTTTGGTGGAGAGAAGATAGATGGAAATGTTGGTTTCGTATCTTTGACATACAGATTTTTTCAGTGCTTGCAGAACATTCCAGTGGTGATGCTTATTAGACACTTGTCTGGAGCTCAAGAAAGAACTCAACTAGAGATGTAAATTTGCTCATAATTATCACAGAAATGGTTATTGAATGATGGTAGTGGGCAAATGCCTACAATGAGATGTATAGCTTTTGGAGATAACTAATAGATTGTTTCCTAATATGGCTATGTGATGGACTAGTTCCATTAGATACTTTGATAAAATTACTTTGTGGTCAAATAAGTTTTAAAAATGCATCCAGGAGTACCTCTCTCTTAAAAATGTACAAGATACATTATTGGATTAAAGACCAGGAAGTCTAGCAGTATCGAAATATGTTTCACATTTCATAATTCTGTGTTTCCTAAATGCCCCCAATTGTCATACAAGGGAAGAAGGGAACCAAATCCTACCAGTCTTCTGCCTTGTGGTTTTACTTTGTGGATGACCCGCACCCAAGCAACTTGACCCTGGACAAGTGGAGTTCAGATTCACTTTCCAATAACAGTAGGATGCAACAGGTCTTTGCACATAGAGTTGCAATGCCATCAAGTATTTTTATTTGTTTCTGTTTGCTGAATGTTAACATCATATTTAAAGCAAATTCTAGGTTCTGTATCCTACATATATACTCATTTTATTTTTTTTTAACTGAGTTTAAAATTTATATTGGTGTTAAAGTTTGAAAACTAAGATAACTGTAACTTTACTTTCTTGTAGTATTATAGCAGAAGACATTAAATCACTTATAGAAATTTTTGAATGTAGTTAACATCCTTCTTTTTTTCTTCTTCATTTCTTACCTAATATGTTTATGGCTTTGAATAGGCTATAGCAGTGGGTGGTTGCTAAACCTTTCCCATGGGGCAAAGAACCGAGCCTGTAAAGATATGTAGTGCCTATTCAATTAAAGAGGATTATTTCATAGTTTAACAAGGAAAAAGGCACCTGAGTATTATATTTTCAAATAAAATTGACTAGAATACTCTTATCCACTTCATAGATTCATCCAGTGCCTCTATGCTGTTGACTTTCAAAGGTCATCAAGGTATCTCAGCTGAAGTTCAATCTACCTGGATGTCCCCAGGCACCTCAAGCCTGCAGTACCCC
>NW_021914813.1:0-1210 GCF_006229205.1 Suricata suricatta | reverse complement strand
CCCAGGTTCCAGGCCACTGTCAAGAGGTAAGAACCCAAGAATACGACAAAGAGAGCAACCTTGAGCTTGGGATAATCTGAGAATCCCAAAAGGACGAATCTAATGACTATTGTATTGTTCCTTCCTCCAGCCATTGTCTCCAAGTTTCTTCAATCTGCAGAAAGGTGCCTGGGTTAATGAGCGACTATCTTAGTATTATGAAACTTCTTTGTTTTAAATATGGTTTCATGATTTGAATAAGAAGTTACCATAGTCAACTTTTTCTAATATAAAAAATTATTTTAAAAACCATTGGAGATTCTATTTCCCAACTACTTTTGATAGTTTGTAATATATTCTTGCAAATATTTTAACACAGAGACACACACACATACACAATATTGCCAAACTGTTATCTAAAATTGGTACCAATTTGGGGTGCCTGGGTGGCTCAGTTGGTTAAGCATCTGACTTCAGCTCAGGTCATGATTTCACAGCTTGTAGGTTTGAGTCCTGCATCAGGCTCTGTGCTGACAGCTCAGAGCCTGGAGCGTGCTTTGGATTCTGTGTCTCCCTCTCTCTCTCTGCCTCTCCTGCGTTTGTGCTCTGTCTCTCTTTGTCTCAAAAATAAATAAACTATATAAAAAAATTTTTAAACACCAAGTAAGAAAGAAAGGGTATATAACTGGAAAATAGAATATTGCATATTGATTCCTAATGTTAGTTTTAGTTCTTTTCCTTATTGTTGGTTTTCACTTCCCATTGTTCATTTAAGGCTAGACATACAACAATCAAAATTATTGGCTCTGATTAGAAAAAAGAGCCAAAATAGTTGACTCAGTGCTGCTCCCTTACTTTCTTTCAAGCATATGAAATGGGTAAATAGCAGCCCTTGTGATCCAATCATCTATGATGTCAAAAGGATGGCATCAAGAACAGTAAACATACTGAACCTTTAAGGGGCAAACTTGCCATTCTTCTAGAATATTTTACTATGGAAATTAACTGCAAACACATTTTAAGAAACCCATGCAAAAATAAAACTTAGGTAAAAATAGACTTAGAGGTTTGAAAATAAAGGCAGGTGAATAGTTGCTCATAAACTTCTGGAAAACAAAAAACAGCAGTAATAAATTATTCATATGTTCACAACCTGAGGGAACAGTACAATGCACCAAGAGCTGTTTAGCAGGTAAGGAACACAGTCACTTTGAGGCACCTGGGTGGCTCC
>NW_021914812.1:0-2396 GCF_006229205.1 Suricata suricatta | reverse complement strand
GTGGGGAGCCCTCGGGCCTCCCGGGCCTGGTCCGCCCCGGCGCCCTGGCGGCCGCCGCGGCCCGGGGTGGAGGAGGTGAGCGGGGAGCGCACCAGCCCCGCGGGCCGAGGGGAGAGGGAGACGTGCCTCTGGGCCTCCCGGCAGCTTCACCTCATTTTAACAAGTTAACCCCACCTGTATGGTCAACTCAGTCCTTACCCACAAATACTTATTGTGTCAGAGGAGCTGGGAGCACAAAGAAATGGGAGGCTGCTTCATACCCTGCAGGAGTTAGTTAATTATCTAGTTGGGAAGGAAGGGCACAGACCTGGAAAGATTATTTCTAGGAGGTAGGGCTGAAGGCTGCCTCGGTGGAACCCCAAGTATGTACCCACGGAATTGTGAGGAGGGGTCATGGGTTCCTGCCCTGGTTGGTGACTTTTACAAAACTGAGTTCAGATGAGAAGACTGGAATCCATTGCACGTGAGAGCAACAGGTGGCAATGCGTATGGGGGGAAAGTGACTGTTGATTGGGAAGGATGATTTTGTGGAGGAAAAAAGTGAGCCGAGGTCGCAAAGGTACTGGCATTATCCAGGGCTTTTAGTTTGGGTGTTATTATCAATGGGCACTGGGGAACTGTGGAAAGCTAGATTCATTACAACAGGTGTTGTGTTTGAACAGTGATTTGGAGAGAGAGCAACCCACGTACGTGGTTGTAGAATGCGTTGCTAGAGCAATACTGGGAGGCGGCATGAGAGGTCAATATTGTCACTATGTGGTAATAGGATGATGAGGACCTGAGCAAGAGTGTACAAAATGGAACCCGAAAAGGAGGAATGGAATTGAGAGCCATGTTTAAGGAAGAGGCCACAGAAACTGAGGAGGTGGAAGAGAAGAAGGGAAGAGTCAGCGAGGATGCCAAAGTGTCAGACCTGGGTGACTGGAAGGATAGTGTCACTGACAGAAATAGGGACGTGTGGCAGAGAAGTTGGCTTCCTGTTGAGTTCCAGGTCATGGGAGGAAAAACAGGTAGAGATGCAGCAGTTGAAATACGAATCGGAGATTCAGAAAAGAGGTCATGAGAGAGATACAATTGTAAGCCATCATCCCGTTGAAGATATGAAAGCAGAGGGATGGAGAAATATAAGCCAAACGCACAACGTTCTAGCCTGTTATTCAAACTATTGAATTTTCCCTGTGGTGAGAACTCAGAATTTTAGCACCAATGGAGTCTATTTTGGTAACTGAGAAATTGGGGTTGATGAAAACTGCCAGGTTAACAAAATTGCTGATGTAGGTGATCCCATAATTCTAAAAATCATCCAAACATAAAGAGTAAAGTAGGACTCTGCAGGATAGACGCAGGTAGAGCTGACTCCGGTCACTCTACCTCATCTTTGAAGGCACTGCACTGTGACGGAAAGGACACTGGGAATCAGACAACCCAGCTCCTGGCTTTAGTGCTGCACCTACCAGCTGGGACACTTTGCTAGCCAGGCCTCGGTTTTCTCCTCCGCAAAATAAGAGGGCCCAGTTAGATGTCAGCCCCGGTTCCAGCTTTAACACTGTGAATGTGTTACTTTAAATTTGGAGCACGTGCCTTAAGAGTCTTCATATTTTTACATCCTCTTTCCCCCCCATCCATTTTTCCTTCATTCTGTTTTCCCCACATAATGAGGTGAAGAGAATAACCAGCAGGAACACTGAACCCTAAAGAACAATTTCACAAGTCTGCTTAAATGATCATCTGGTAGGCATTCTCTTGTCTTCCCAAGTAGGTTGCAAGTTCCTTGAGGTTGTATCTTATATTCTGTTGTATCTTTCCATAGCTGAAATAAATACGTAATTGTGTGATAAACTGGTTGCCTCAAGTCTGACTCTTCTTGGGTCAAGCTGCCCTTTTCTTTATGACTATATTCATCTCTTTGGGCCCCAGGCCTAATAAATAAGTCTAGTGTATATCCATACCTGACTCTGCTTTTTCAAACTTTCAAATCTTTTTTTTTTTGAGAACATATTGGTTAATTCTCACCTGCATAGCTTTACACACGTAAATAGCAATAGAAAAGAGACCTAGTGAAACCTCTCTTATCAAGTCTTCCCATTCCTTTACTTCAAATGTCTCCGCACTAAAAATAGATGTACTCTGAGCGGTGGGGTGGATTGGGAGTCCTTAGCACCCTCTTATATCCAAGAACGTCCTCCAAAATAAATATGCAATGTCAGTAATAAAGAAAAACAGTGTATTTGCTATGCAAATAGAGCTTAAAGAAAAAAGTTTTCTGGTCTCCCATTCAGATCCTTGTCCCTACGCTCCTCTTGAATAGAAATACCGGGACAGCCACCAGCTATCGGTAAATCCGAGAAGTGCAGGCATAAATTCTATTAAAAGGATAGAAGGAAAGGCAATTTACA
>NW_021914811.1:0-1210 GCF_006229205.1 Suricata suricatta | reverse complement strand
CAGTAAACTATTAAAAAAATTAAAAATAAATTTAAAAATTAAGAAAAAAAGAAATAATGGCTGAGAATTGTCCAAATCTTGGGAGAGATGTGGTCCATGTTCATGAAGCAGTCCTTCTGTAAGATGAGTTAACAAGGCTAGAAAGAAGTGGGAGTGAGATGGCAGGTGGGAGTAGGTGGCATGATTGGAAAGCTGGGCTAAAACCATTTTTCTCTCCAGTTAGCTGATTCTCAGAAGTGGCCATTAAAAAGAGTCGTTCTGCACTGCAGTGCTTGTGGAAACTTTGAAGCAAGACAAAGTTTGGGGACCTGAAAAGAAGGAAAGAAGCCTGAACTAAAGTTCGGTCAAGTCAAATTATTGGGTATTCATCTTGTTCAATGAGAACAAATAGTCCAATTAATCATTTATGAGGTGAGAATGGGAATTTGAAAGGCCAACATGAGGCCTTGTCGTAGGAAATCAGGGAAGGCACCTGTGAGCTTTATCTAAAGTCATATGCAGGGGTTCTGGGGTGGCTCAGTTGCTTAAGCAGCTGACTTCAGCTCAGGTCATGATTTCATGTTTTGTGGGTTCAAGTCTTGTGTTGGGTTCTGTGCTGACAGCTCAGAGCCTGGAGCCTATTTCAGATTCTGAGTCTCCCTCTGTCTCTGCCCCTCCCCCACTCAATAATAAATGTAAAAAATTTAAATAAATAAAGTCATGCACAGAAGTGTGGTATGTTTCAGTAAGTTCTTTCCCAGACACAGCAGTGTGGAGGACTTCTTAACTATTACTCTTTTTCAGAGGCACAGGTCTCAGGTGAAGTTGAACATTATCAGGGACATTGGAATATAGAATTCTCTGCAAGGAAATGGATCAGACTTCTTCTAAATTGTGGGAGAAGCTGTATTGCCAAAGAGACCACAAGTCTAACCTTTTAAAAATCCCCTTTAAATCATGAACCTTTAAAACGACTCTTGATATCTCATATTTTCATGGGTAAGAAAGAGCCTGCAGGAATTGTACAGTTTCCAAGTTGTGCATTGGTCCCAATTTCCACTTCAAATATGGCCGTGGAGGATAATGGATGAGGAAAAACCTCAGATTGTTCCGAGCCTGAGTTCATGGAGAATATGAACAAGGTCCAAGAATTCTGGGCAATTTAAGGAACTACCTCAAGGTAGGGGGCCTTGACGGTTGCTATCAATATAATCTTTCTTTAAAAAAAAAA
>NW_021914810.1:0-1210 GCF_006229205.1 Suricata suricatta | reverse complement strand
AAAACTAAACCTAGGAACAAGTTTTCCACAATCTTGGCATTCTCCAAGTCTTGTGAATGAAAATTTTAGCATCCATTCCTCCGGGAAAGAATCCCTTCTCTATGTCCAACTTGCAACTCATGCTGATAGAAGGTCCACCCATCCATAGACACCCGCCCCTGCACAGCTTCCATTCCAGCCCTAGCCACCATCTGCTCTCCATGGACTGCTCAGGAGCCACCTCAGTAGTCTACCTTGCCCTCCCCAAATCTGTTCCCCACACCAAGGCTAGAGTGGTCTTCTCAAAACTCATGTGTGATATGTAATTTTTCTTGATTAAAAACCCTCCATTGATTTTTTTTTTTAATTTACTTTTTGGATAAAGACTAAAGTCCTTAAGTGAGCCCACCATACCCTGTGTGGTTTGGCCCTAGATGATGGTTAGTCTCTGCTCATTCTCTGGGCTTCTACTATTCCAACCATTCCCTCAGCCTAGATTGTTCTTTCCTTCCCTTTCATAGTCCAGGCTGACGCCCACTCTGCTGACAGAGCTCAGCTCAATCATGTCTTCTTCAAGAGACTTGTATGTACCTTATGGCTTTGTGTGATTCTCTTCCATAGTTTTAATTTTCTATCTGGCTCTCCATGAGCCTGGGAAGCTGCATAAAGGCAAGGACTATGTCTGTTTTCATTCACTAGACCTTAGCCCAGAACCTGAGTATTTGTTGCATAAATCAGTGCACTAACATCTGGTAAGGGACAGAAAAGATTGGAACTCAGAATTTCGGCAACCCCTGTCTTTGGTGTGTGGCCAGGCCCCCAAATGGCCATTATTATATAAGGACCTCAGAGAGACAGATAGGAATGTAGAGGTTGGGAGGCTCATGCCCCTCTGGGCCTGGGAGGGGCTGCTGATTGAGCTTGTCATTGATCCCTCACCCTGCCTCAGTAGTACTACAGGCACTTTGTGTAGAGTCTTGTGATTAATCTCTTTCAGCAAGTCTTCAGTAGGTTAAGTAACTTGCCTAAAGTCATCCAGAAATTGGGTATGGAGCATGGGCTCAAGCCTGAGCCATTTGGCTCTTGACCCACATTTGCAAGTTTCTTGCCATCTGTCCTCAGCTTACTTTGTTCGAGGTTTCCCAACTTTGAGTCCCTCTCTGATTTTGTTTTCTGTTCTTTTTTTCTAAATTTTACTCATTATTTCTTCTTTAATTCATCATGTCTTTTT
>NW_021914809.1:0-1210 GCF_006229205.1 Suricata suricatta | reverse complement strand
GAAGTGAATTACTCTGCATTCCCACCTCACTGTTATTTGGGCACACTCGCGGTTCCTTCCTAACCAGTAACATCAAGAAAAAAATCAGAGGTTCTCCTCTGAGAAGAGTCAGACAGAATTTCGGGGAGGCACGGATGTTGTGGTTTATGGTCACAAAGCGAAGCTCCAGGAATACCACAAAAACGCGAGGCAGTTTCTGCCCTAAGGACTGTACGGGATCACTTGGGGGAAATTAGCCAGTTATTTGAAAAGCTTAATAACAACATAGAAAGGTCACAGGCAGAGACCAGGCAGCTGCTGAGTGAAGGGTCCGGTGACAGATGCCCAGAGTGACGTGAGCCGGAGTGGCTTCTCAGGGAGGGGACATTCGAGGACAGCTCTGGCTGCTTCAGAAAACAGAACTGTCCCTCCTCGAAGGCCAACGGGACAAGTAGAGAAGCTGGCTCCACACAGGTCATCTGGCTAAAGAAAGAGCCCCCCACGTGCTCTCACCGTGAAGCAGCACCACCCGGTTCCAGGCGATGAGGTTGCTGTCGACGTTCTTGTCTGAAAACAGCAAGGTTGTCATCACGTAATCGAGGAGCTGGGCGGAGAAAGGGAAGATGCAGATCAAGGTGCGGACCAGGCGAAGGCTCCCAGCAGAGGCGCTGCCGGAGCTCGCGCCCACGGAGCGGGGACCGGCGCCAGGCCTCCGCTAGGGACTGCCGGCGCCAAGTGCCGGCTGCCTCACGGGCCTTCGTTTTGGAAGAAACTCAGAACGTACGTGGCCAGACCGGCTGCTACTCCTCTAAGTACAGACACAGAGGACCCACCACAGGACAAGACTCAGCAAGTGATGAGTGGGGTCCTGCCTCTGGGCCCACATAGCAGTGGGCGAGCCCCAGCACATTCCCTCAGGGCAACGGCCAGGACGTGGTGGCGAAGCCTGGGGTGATGTGGGGACGGACTTCTAGTGTCCCCCACGGCGTGCGGGGTTCAGACGAGCCGGCGCTTGCTCGGACCTGCCCACCCGCTCTGTCTGCCCCTTGGCCCTGCCTCCTCGGTCCCAGTGGGTAAGAGCACAATGCAGTGAAAGCCGTCCTTCCGTTCTGCAGCCTCCCCTTCCTCCCCCACGGGACGGGTACCCGGACCCGGGCTGCCGGGACCCAAAAAGTTCTGAAAAGCATGGGGCTCCAGGACGCTGGGGAGCAGCACAGTATGGACCCCACCT
>NW_021914808.1:0-1210 GCF_006229205.1 Suricata suricatta | reverse complement strand
TATGGTCTGGGCTGGGCTGGGCTTCGGATCATGGCTGCCATGAGGCTGGGAGGCTGGGACCAAGGACACAGGCTGAGAGAAGGCTTGCTTAGGGGGAATTGTTAAAAACATCACTGCTAAGAGGAATGGGGACATGTATTTTTGAAAGTCAGATGTTTGTAGGTTGGCAACTGCCTGTACTTTTTTTGTTTTAAATGGCTGTATTAGCCATCTAATACATCTGATACAACTTTGGCTCCAATTAAAGAGTTTGGGTGTAATTTGGTATAATTTCTCAGTCCAAGAAATAAAGGAAATTTTTCCTCCAATAAAAAGCAGGGCAAATTTTATCATGGATGATAGGGATTATTATGGTCACTTTTTCTGGTGTAATTTCCAGTCTAAGTGGAGAGAAGGTGCTGCTCTTTTGAGCTAGTATTCTGAATCCATCAGTGGAGTACTCTGTGTTCAAGACTGAAAGGAAACAATGTCCTTACCTTTAGCCTTTTCTTCTTCTAGAAGTTTGGTGGAATGGCGTTGGAGGAACTAAAGTGTATGGCTTACTTCTATGTAATAATACTCCTTTTTTGGTCGAGCGGGCACGCGTGAGCGAGCATGAGCAGGAGAGGGGCAGAAAGAGGGAGAAAGAATCCCAAGCAGGCTCTACACTATGAGTGCAGGGCCTGACCTGGGGATCAGACTCACTAACCGTGAGATCATGACTTGAGCTAAACTCAAGAGTTGGATGCTTAACCGACGGAGCCATGCAGGTGCCCCAATTCTCTTAACCTTGCAATAAGCAGAGAGTAATTTCCAGAAGAGGACGAAACCAAGCTTCCTCGTCTCTAGGTGATTAGAGGTGTGTGGGGTTATGACCCCTTGACTTGAGTCATAGGTAGGTGAATGTTTCAGCTTTTCAAGAAATGCTACCAGCGGTGACTGAGAGCACCAGTTCCTCCACATCCTCACCACCTCTTGGGGTGATCGGCCTTCATTTACCTGTCCTTACAGGCCTGCTGTGTCATCTCATTGTGGTTTCATCTGCTTTTCCCTGCTGGTTAATGACTCTGAGCATCTTTTCATATGCTTATTTACCATTGTTTTACCTTCTTTGGTGAAATGTTTGGTCAAACATTTGCCCATTTTTAAAATTTTATTTATTTAGCCCATTTTAAAAATTGGGTTGTTTATTTCCCTACTGAGTTTTGAGAGTTCTTTGTATATTCTCGAT
>NW_021914807.1:0-1210 GCF_006229205.1 Suricata suricatta | reverse complement strand
TGGTAGGATCTATAACTCTTGTATTATGGATGTGGAATCAAAGAGAATTTAAGTAAACCACCTGAACTTAAGAAACCACTATTTTTATAAGGATTATTACCTGACATCAATGACTCTGCCATGCGATTTCTCATATCTCTATAGTCTATCAAAATTTGAAAACAAAGTATACATAATTGTTATGTATCTGTCCCATAGAGAACTTCCTATGGCTTCTATGATATTAAAAATAAATTGTGAAAAAAATTGATTCAAGAATTTACTCTCTTTTAACCAGTTTGCATAAGAGAGGAAAGAATGAGAAGGAGCACTCTTTTGTATCACCTCCTCATGAAAAACAAATCAGTAGAAAATAAATTGGTACAAGAAAGAATCATTGCATCTAAGCTACTTCTCTGAGGCTTAATATATTATACTTATATCAAATTCCACTTTTCTGATCATTTTCTATATTCAGGCCTGACTCTCAGGGTTAGTATTATAAAGTATTTTCACTATTTGAAAACCCAAGAGTTTCGTTTTATGAATGGCAAGGATTATCAACATTAACGTTACACTACTGCCATCTTGTGAAAGCTCAGGATTTCTACCACTCCTTTCAAAGAGCTCTTGCGAAATTGCAAAATCAGATAGACTGTAGAGACTGATAAATTACCTTTGATAATATAATACAGATTGCAATTAAAATGTACTTTACAACCAAAAGTTATGCTTAATTAGGAAGGACTTTCAAACATTTTCAATATGAACTTCACATGGAATCACTCTTAGCTACTTATCTTGGTTATGTAATTTTACGTATATGTGTGTGTGTATGTGTGTGTGTGTGTGTGTGTGTGTAGAGTCAAACTTTTAAAGAGTAAGCTTTAAAGAAAATTATGAAATAATAATTGTCTGTAATTGTCCTTTTATTTTTTTCTAGTGTCCATGTAAAGAGCTAGTGGGCTATACTGAAGAATTTTTATTAGTGGTGATATAAAACTATTTCTTGCTGGATATTGGGAGTGTTTCAGGTACTCTAAAGAGTGTGATTCTTTGGGAACCAGTCATGTGAATTATTTACTTACATTTAATGTAAGAAAAAGTTTTAAGTCATAGCTTTTCACACACACACACACAGCAGCTATATTTTCTCTTGAAGACATATTTAAATTTAATTAATAACATCAATTATTTCAGATTTCTGTATTCTCCAATGATATTTATTTTA
>NW_021914806.1:0-1210 GCF_006229205.1 Suricata suricatta | reverse complement strand
CTGGCTTTCCCTTATCTCCCACCTAACTGTCAAAATGAACCACATATTATTTGGTCTGGATTCTGGTGAAGTACCTAATTCTCATCAGCAATTGCAAATTTGATCCCTTTTAACAGATTAAGTGTTGTCATATCATTTTCCAGGCCCAGACTCTGCGGGAAAAGGTTCTATGTCTTACGATTTGAGACAACCATGCATAAACCAGGACACACAGTCACCCCCAAGAAAAGGTACACCATGCTGTGGCATTACTATACAGTCAAATTGAGATACAACCCCAGGTGACCAGTGAGTTTGAGAAAGGGACATTTGTGAGAAGTAACACAAATTGGAGTGTTATAGTCAGAAAAGCATTGTTTTGTCAAGTGTTATGTAGTAATGGAGAAGGACCTGACAGATTCCACGTGCCCAGAGGAGTGCTATTGCTTAAATATATCTCTATATGTGACACAAGGCTACAACAAATCTGACACTATCTTTCTCGAAGCACAAAGCGAATCATCAAGATTGCAGAAAAGTGTCTTATCTATAGACATAACTACTTCACACAACTCTGTTTTTTAGAAAGAAAGGAGAACTGAGATCTGGAAGACCTGGATTCAAGTTTTACAGCTGAAACTCATAGGCGTGTGACTTGAGGCAAGTAAATTAGTAAACTCTCCTGTCACCAATTTGCTTCTCTGTAAAATCGGACAGTAATATTGGAACTGCCAGTTTTGTATGTGGACAAATCGCCAGAGATGAATACGCCTGATAAGTAATAAAATGCTCATTTAATATAAATGTATGTACCACACCACCAGAACAAAACCTAATCACATGCCCTTTTGTTTACATTAAATAAAACAATGTTTACTGCTGCTGCTTCAAATGGCTCAAGTCTCGGTAAGGAAAAAGAAAAAAATTTTATTTATAGAAAATAAATAAATAAATAAATAAAACTGTGAGTCATAAGAGTGTTTTTAAAGATAAGACCAAATTGAGAGTAATGTCAACATTTCGGGCTTATTTTTGTGCTCCCAAAAAATAACCCTAAGGACAGGTTATGAATGATTCTCTAATTTTGCAAGTGTCTTCCCTTTTGCCTTTGGTACATTCATAGGGCTAAAAAAATCAGCAGTAATTCTTTCACTCCCCAACTGTCCCCTCCACATATATCTACCTAAGAATTTCTATTTTCTGTTTGATTCACCATAGGTGAAGCAAAAAA
>NW_021914805.1:0-1210 GCF_006229205.1 Suricata suricatta | reverse complement strand
ATTTATAAACACCTTGATCAGAAATTTAGTTCACCATTGAAGCATAAAATAAGCTATAGCAATATGTTCATGAATACAAACTCAAGTCTCTTAAAAAAATACAGTATTTTCCTTCTACTTATATAAAGAAAGTGTGATGACTTACTTCACCAGAATTCATATAGACACATCCAAATCCTCATTGCTTTAAAAATTTTTTTGATGTTTATTTATTGAGAGACAGAGTGTGAGTAAGGGAGGTACAGAATCTGAAATCAGCTCCAGGCTCTATGCTGTCAGCACAGAGCCCTTTGGGGGGCTCGAACCCATGAACCATGAGATTATGACCCAACCAAAGTTGGATGCTTAACCAACTGAGCCACTCAGGTACCCCTTAGTCCCACTATTTTAACCAAATTTCTAATAAAGACACTTTCCTCTCTGGACAATGATGGAGAAATCACTGAGAAATGTTGACTTATAATATATACTTTCTGATAACTTGAAAAAAAAAAACCAGATCTGAGATTTTTATAGTTGACAAAGTCCTAAAGAGCTAAAAACTCAGATGAATAAACTTTAGATAATTACAGTGTTAAGAAACCATGCCAAAATGTTAACTCTGGAGCTTAGCATGAAATGAGACTATAGATTAGTTGGAAAAATAAAGCAAATAAAATAACAAAAATGTGAAGAACGTGTTTTTTCTTTTCTTTTTTTCTTTTTTGAGTTTTAGGTGTTTTTTCAATCCTACTTAGGTAACATACAGTATAATATTTGTTTCGGTGCATGTGGGAGAACCTAGTGATGCATCACTTACATCCATAGAACGCCTCCTGCTCATAGCAGCAAATGCCCCCCTTAATACCCATTAACCACTCAGCCCACTTAACCAGTCCCCCTCCCCTCCAGCCACCCGCAGTGCGCTCTCCATGGTTAAGAGTCTGTTTTATGGTTTGCTTTTTTTTCCATGTTCATCTGTTTTTTGTTTCTTTTTTTTTAAAGTTTTATTTACTTCATAAGTGTGTGTGTGTGTGTGTGTGTGTGTGTGTGTGTGTGTGTGAGAGAGAGAGAGAGAGAGAGAGAGAGAGAGAGAGAGAGAGAGAGAGAGAGAGAGAGAGAGCATGAGCAGGAGAGGGGTGGAGAGAGGGAGAGATAGAGAATCCCAAGCAGGCTCCACATTGTCAGTGCAGAGCCTGAACAACACGGGGCTCAGACTCACAAACCATGA
>NW_021914804.1:0-1210 GCF_006229205.1 Suricata suricatta | reverse complement strand
AGGTGAAAAAGTAAGGGAGAAAGGAGAAAGGAATATAAGGATTAAAATTTAAAGGAATTAAGTAAAGAAAAAGGAAAAAAAAGGTAATAATGACAAAGAAATAAGTACGAATCTAGTGAAGAAAGAAAAATTTTTGTTATATATTACGAAAACAAACAACCAAAATAAAGCAAAACAAAAACAAAAACAAAAAGAAAAACCGAAGAAATAATAATAAAAAAAAAGCAAGCAGCAGCTCCCTCTGGTGGATAGGCTTGGTTTGATGGGGTAAGTCTTGGAGTCTGCTCTCAGAGGCTCCGCCCCTGCCTGAGGCAACATGAGCAGCAGGACGTGAAGTGCGCACCTTCACAGACTCAATTGCGGAGTCCCCACCCCCAGTCTGGATCACGGTTGCAATGGGGGAAAGGAAAAAAACAAAAAGCAAAAAACCGAGTCTCTCTTAGTTTCCGACAGCTTTGCTCAAGAAGCTGTGCGCTGCTGGAAATGTGCTGGGAGCTCCCACATTCTAAGCGCGCGCACCCGGGCCTCCACCCGCCACCGACTATCTGTTGGGGGTCCTGTCGGTGCATGCCTTATTTCTTCCCTGTGGGGACCCGGAATTCGCGCAGTCCGTGCAGGGGGCGAGGTGTACCGTGGAAATGCGGTCCCTGGTCCCATTCCCAAAACGAAGTTCGAATTGCTCGCGCCTGGTGCAGTCGCCGCTAGGGCTGCTTCCCGCTGAGGGGCCCGCCTCTCCAGAGCAGCCGCTTCTCACAGCCACAGGTGCCCCTGATTCCCCGCCGAGATGGCTTAGGGCTGGAGGCTATTCCTTCTCTTGCGCCCCACTGCCCAGCAGTTATCTATGGAGTGGGTTTCTGTCTCCAAGTGCAGCCAAGCATTCTATACCACTTCCCCAGAGACAGCTCCATGAGGGCGTTCCGACTCTGTCTCTTCCCTTTGTCTCCCCGGCACCCCGCACTTGCTCCACGTTGGGCTGGGGATCTTACCTCCCCTGCCCATCCCAGGCTGGCCCGTCCTCGGATCTCCCCCGTTCGCCCCCACTCACTCAGGTATCTTTGAGGTTCTATTCCTTCTGGAGTTCGTATTTTCTCCTTCCGCTCTCTCAGTTGAAAGTAATATCCTTCTCAGTTCGAAAAATGGTGCAGAGGGAGTTTACAGAGCTCCCTTCCTCTCCGCCATCTTGGCTCCACCCTCCATCCATTTACTTTCA
>NW_021914803.1:0-1211 GCF_006229205.1 Suricata suricatta | reverse complement strand
ATTTACATCCATTCTCTTGATTCTATTCTCTGTCTCTTGACATCCACTCTTCATTTCAAATCACTGTGAAGTTTTCAGTATAGGAAACATTGGTCTCCTAAGGATTCCACCATGAGATGAAAATATCCTGTGGGCACCTGGGTAGCTCAGTCAGTTAAGCATCTGAGTCTTGATTTCCACCTTGGTCATGATCTCACTATGTGGTTGAGCCTCGCATCAGGCTCTGTGCTGACAATGTGAAAACTGCTTGAGATTCTCTCTCTTTTCTCTATCTCTGCCCCTCCCCTGCTCTTGCTCACTCTCTCTCTCCCTCAAAATAAATCAATAAACTTAAAAAATATATCCTTATAGTAGTTGGAACTGTACCATGTCTCTGCTGCACTATCAGATCTGAAGAAAATACATTTTAAAATATCTCTCCCTTTTAGCCATTGCCTTTATCATAAACAAAGTTATGCTCTGTATCTTATTCCCTCTGGATAAGTAAACAAGCTTGTCAAAAGTTTCTAGGATCCTTCTAAAGAAATGAAGTTCCTTGGGGACCACAGGGAGGCCACCAACAGTGCTGGACAGCATTTGGGGGCTTTATAGACATTGTTGCTGCCGTTTTCCATATTTCATCCACCTGGTGAGGAAGGCACTATTAGCTCATGTTATTAGTGTTTGTGGTTCAAAGAACGACATAGGTGATCTGCCCAGGGTTGTACAGCTTGTGGGTACTTAAGGCAAGACTTCGGATACCAAAGTCAGCATGTTTTCCCCCACACACAGCCTTTAAGTCTTTCCTGGTAGTTGAGCAAAGATGAGCAGTGCATGGCCAGGCCCTCACTAAAGAATAAGTCTCATAGATGAAATGTATGACACAGGGAATATAGTCAATCAGATTGTAATAACATCGTGTGGTAATAGATGGTGACTACCTTCACTATGGTGAGCACTGCATAATGTACAGAATTGTTGAAGAGTATACCTGAAACTAACATAACACTCTATGTTCATTATACTTCACTAATAATAATAATAATAATAATAAAGCCTGTCTCCAGCCAGTTTTACTCATTCCCTAGACCATATTTGCCCTTCCACATGGCCTACAGTCCACCCAAGGATATAGCCCCACTCTGCCCAAGAATCTTCCTTACCCCATCCCTCAATATATTCATGCATTTCCTGAAGCTGATCATTAGATGCTAAGCACACATATCAGCTCT
>NW_021914802.1:0-1211 GCF_006229205.1 Suricata suricatta | reverse complement strand
GCCGTGGGCTGCTCCCAGCGCACGGCCCACGGCCACCGCTCACCCGTAAGCCCCAGGCAGAAAGTCTCTCTGTTCCAGACACCCCCAGGCACAGCAGGAGGAGATCAGGTTCTGCTTTTTGGCTAATCTAGGAGCCTTAGAAAAGTCCATTTCCTTCTCAAAGGGCACAGTCCCTTCATTATAAAACAGAGATCCTAACATCTTCCCTTTGCAAGGATGCTTTGAGTATTAAATTAAAGAGCAGACTTGGAAATGCACAGGAACTGTCCGAGGACCTTGCCAATGTACGAGTGTTGCTCTCAGCTTCTTTATAAGTGGATTAGCCTGGGTTGGTACCGAGAATCATTCCATCTACGTGCAAAACACGTCCGGCTTAGGGTAGACTCACCGCCGTACGAAGCAAGAGCTAAATAACGCGGACAGTAACAGGCAAACCTAATCTTGTTGTGTAGCAGGGCAAGCTTTCTGTAATCTAATACTTCTTTTGAAAAATGAAAATAGACATTTTTCCTGTTATCTGAGACTTCGAATAAATAAATGCTAGACATTAAATATCATGATTCCAGTATGATCGCAGCCGAAAGGCACTCTGGGGGTTATTAGCTATTTCCAAATCAGGGGATTGATAGCAATAGCTAAAATTTGGGGCGCCCGGGTGGCTCAGTCAGTTAAGCGTCTGACTCGATTTCAGCTCAGGTCATGATCTCACAGTTCATGAGTTGGAGCCCTGCCTTGGGCTCAGCGCTGACAGCACAAAGCCTGCTTGGGATTCTGTCTCCCTCTCTCTCTGCATCTCCCCCACTTGCTCTCTATCTCTCTCTCAAAATAAATAAAAGTAAAACTTAAAAAGATAATAATAATAATAGTTAAAAATATCGGAAATGTATCATGCACCAAGCCCCGATCTAAACACTTTGCAGATGCTAACTGGACAACTAACAACAACTTTATCAGCTATGTACTTCCGTCTCTTCCATTTTACAGATGGAGAGACTGAGGCACAGAGAGGTAAGCAATTCACTCAGACACACAGCTGGAGAGTGGCAGAGCCAGATTTTGAGGCCCTAAGTTCTGATTGGTTTAACCAACTCCCCAACATAGCGCTGAGCATGTGAATCAATTTCATTTTGGTTTTCACCCAACAATGAATTCACCTTTTGGAGCATCTGTGGATGGGAGGCATGACAACAGGAAGCCTGCACCGCCCCCCC
>NW_021914801.1:0-2396 GCF_006229205.1 Suricata suricatta | reverse complement strand
TTTTTCTCTCTCCCTCGCCCCCCACCATGAATCCTCAGTTTGTTCTCTATATTTAAAAGACTCTTACGATGTGCCTACTTCCCTCTGTATTTGTAACTATTTTTTTCCCTTTCCTTCCCCCATGGTCTTCTATTAAGTTTCTCAAGTTCCATATATGAGTAAAAACATATGTTATCTGTCTTTCTCTGACTGACTTATTTCATTTACCATAATGCCCTCTAGTTCCATCCATGTGGCTGTCAATAGCAGGGCTACATTCTTCCTCATTGCCAAGCAGTATTCCATTGTATACATAAACCACATCTTCTTTATTCATTCATCAGTGGATGGACATTTAGGCTCTTTCCATACTTTGGCTATTGTTGAAAGTGCTGCTATAAACATTGGGGTAGATGTGCCCCTATGCATCAGCACTCTTGTATCCTTTGGATACATTCCTAGTAGTGTTATTGCTGTGCCATAGGGTAGTTCTATTTTTAATTTTTTTGAGGAATCTCCACACCGTTTTCCAGAGCAGGTGCACCAGCTTGCATTCCCACCAACAGTGCAAGAGGGTTCCCATTTCTCCACATCCTCATCAGCATCTGTTGTTTCCTGAGTTGTTAAGTTTAGCCACTCTGACTGGTGTGAGGTGGCATGTCAGTGTGGTTTTGATTTGTATTTCCCTGATGATGAGTGATGTCGAGCATCTTTTCATGTGTCTGTTGGTCATTTGGATGTCTTCTTTGGAAAAGTATCTCTCACGTCTTCTACCTATGTCTCCACTGGATTATTTGTTTTTTTGGGTGTTGAGCTTGGTAAGTTCTTTATAGATTTTTGATACTAACCCTTTATCTGATATGTCATTTACAACTATCTTTCCCCATTCAACAGTGCATAAGCTTTGTATCTGATGAGATCCCAATCGTTCATTTTTCCTTTTAATTCCCTTGCCTTTAGTAATAAATTGTATCATGTATCTTGAATGTATCATAGATAAGCTGCTATATAACTATCGCCACTTCAGATAGCTGTGAGATTAGGTGATTAACTAGTTGTTACATAACCTTCTAATTTCTGTATAAGTCTAATTACATGAAATAGAAGTTGGGGTTTTGATTTTTTACTTTGCTTTTCTGTTTGGAGTGTCATTGTAACTACTGTAGTTTAAATGATGGAAAATAATTGCATATGTTAAAAAAATAAATAAACAGAAAAAAAATTCCCTTGCCTTTGAAGATGTGCCAAGCAAGAATTTGCTGTGGCTGAGGTCATAGAGGTAGTCGCCTGTTTTCTCTAGGATTTTGATGGTTTCCTTTCTCACATTTAGGTTTTTCATCTCTTTTAAATCATTTTTGTGTATGGTGCAAGAAGGTAGTCCAGTTTTATTTTTCTGCATGTTGGTATCCAGTTCTCCCAGCACCACTTGCTAAAGAGTCTATATTTTTTCCATTGGATACTCTTTCCTGCTTTGTCAAAGATTACTTGGCCATATGTTTCTGGGTCTAATTCTGGGTTCTCTTTCTATGCCTTTGGTCCATGTGTCTGTTTTTTGTGCCAATATCATACTGTATTATTGAACACAGCTTTGTAGTAGGGACTAAGGTCTGGGATTGTGGTGCCTCCCACTCTGGTTTACTTTTTAAACATTACTTTGGCTTTTCAGTGTCTTTTGTGGTACCATACAAATTTTAGGATTGTTTGTTCTAGTTTTGAAAAGAATGCTGATGTAATTTTGATTTGTATAGTATTGACATTTTAACAATATTTATTCTTCCAATCTATGAGCATGGAATATTTTTCCATATTTTTTTTGTCTTCAATTTAGGGAGTTCATAACTTAGTGAGAAGAAAAATGTTGCTTTTGCTTGAGTTCTTTTGCACATATAATCAGTGTGGTGCATTAACTTTCTTATTTGGAATTTGCCTGTGTATTCATTTATACTCAGTTGAAACCTGATCTTTAACAGATTGAATCCAGTCATTCTCTCTTAAAAACTTTCAGAATGTGATTTAGAGCTCTATCCTGCTTCAAGGGCAGCACGCACTAATGGCTGTGGGTAAATCTGAGTGAAACCTGAGACAATCTCAATATTTAGTTTACGAATTTTACGGACCAAGTAGTAGACCAGGGAGTGCTGCAAGAGGCTGGCCCTGGATATGCAGTTTTTGAAAACCAGAAGATATAATAGTCAATAAGTACATATGTATATATATGTTCTCTGTCCTAAATGCTTCCACTGGTTGTTTGTTAAAGTTATGAGTAGATTCTTGTCCTGGGTAGTGAGGGTTGGGGGTAGGAGTGTGGAAATGAGAAAGAAGAGGTATATGGATGGTGGCTCTGCCTTGTGGAAACTTTTAGACTGTAAAGGAATTTCAGTGACACACACATAACACCAGCAGACAGAGGGGGGAAA
>NW_021914800.1:0-1211 GCF_006229205.1 Suricata suricatta | reverse complement strand
CAAATTTATTATATGTAAAACCAAAAGTAAAAGATGTCTGGATAATGTCAAATATTGGGAATATTTGGACATGTTTCCAACCACTGTTTTTCTTTAGTCAGTTATATCCTCTTGTCGTGCACTTGGGAATACCCTATTTGAAATGAATTCCTCTGAGTAGTATTGATTTTGTAGTTTAGAGCCTGTTAATTCACCTGTACAGCGAATTCAATACTGTAATTAGTAAACATTTTGTTCAGTTTTGGATTTGTAATAATTATACTGGTTTTTAATAGTTGGGACCCATGCCATGAATTGACTTCATTTTACTATGTCCAACTTGTTAAACAAGAGGGAATGTTACTTGGTATTTAGCTATACCTATCTTCTCAAATTCCACTTTACAGATAAATAAAATAGAGGTTATTGAGGACTCTAAATATGAAAATATACCCAATGGGAAGTAAAGGTAAGTTGTTGACTAAATCAGGAGACATAAGTTAAGAAACGTGTGTATGTCTATACTGATAGGCAAGACCAACAGAAAGATATTTAGAATTTCTTTTAACTTTACTTTTTTCTTTTTTATAAATAATGTGATTTCTCTATAAAGCTAAATGACACAGCCAAGATCAAGTCACATGGTGAAGGTAATATAAGACTAGAAGTGAAGATTTATTAAATTCTTATTCTAGCTCTAATATTAACCGATGATTAATATTTTGCAAGTCACCTATCCCATATGAGTTCCTGCGACCTTCAGCTGACCTATGAGCCAGAGGATTCAGGGCCTAATTTCCATGTATTCTGTTTGACACGACTTCCACAGAAAAAGCAGAGCACGGCAGGCTTAGCATTTTCCATTGGAATAAAGTCTTGGTAGTCTCCAACCAGACAATGTATTTCTTCTCCAATGAATTATTTTTTACCTTTAAGATATCTGCTGTACTTAACAGACAGTGATAGAACTTCTAAAACTCATCTATAATCTGTCTAGGAAAAACATTCAGGTCTAATTGTGAACTGTTTTAGCTGAGGATAATTCATTGAAATCAGAGAATTCACTGCTGAAATAATTATAAAGTTGACTAGAAGAAATAGTGGTATAGAATTTCCAGTGTCTTTTCATAATGCTTATAAAAAGAACTGTAAATTTTATTTTATTTTACTTTAATGTTTTTATTTTATTTTTGAGAGAGAGAGAGCTTGGGGGAGGGGCAGAGAGAAGTGGG
>NW_021914799.1:0-1211 GCF_006229205.1 Suricata suricatta | reverse complement strand
GGCTGAGTTGTATGTTAGAAACAGTTTTGTCTAGTCACCATGGAAGTCATTAAGTTGGATTTAAAAATTCAGCAAACATTGGGGCACCTGGGTAGCTCAGTCAGTTGAGCATTGATTCTTGATTTTGGCTCAGGTCATGATACCAGAGTCATGGGATCAAGCCCAGCTCTACACTGAGTATGGAGCCTGCTTGGAACTCTCTCGTCTCCTGCTCCTCTGCTCTGCTTGTGTGCTTGCTCTCTCTCTCTCTCTTTCTCTCTCTCTCTCTCAAATTAAAAAAATAAAAATTCAACAAACATTGACTGAGTACTTTTTATGTACTCATGCTTTATGCAGGGCAGTTAGCAAACCATGAACAAATATAATGTGTCAGGTGCTGATAAGTATCATAAAAACAAACAAATAAATAAGGAAGCAAAGAAAGAAGGAGGAAAAGAAATAAAAAAAAATAAAGGAGGACAGATACATAAATATATACATATGGAATTGGGAGTACTACAGATGAACTTTTCTATAGGTAGTCAGCAGAACTCTCTGACTGACTGGGGCCAGGGAGCAAAAGCAAGTGCAAAGGCCCTGAGGCAGTACCTATCTGACCTACAAAAAGGAGAGGGTCAGTGTAGCTGCTCTAGATGAGCCATGTGGAGAGCAAGAGGAAGCATGTGTGGCAGCAGCAGAGTGTGGGTCTTAGAGGGCCTTAGAGACCCCTTTGAGGCCACTGGTTTTGATCTGAGGGACACAGGAAGCCATTGCCAGGTTTTGAGTAGGAGTTTTGAGTCGCAATGACCTTAGCTTACTGACTGGCTGTTGTAAAGGGAGTTTAGATGGAGGAAAGGCAGTTTGGAGGGACACATGTGAAACCCACAGATGTCAGTAACTTTGAAATAACAGAATCTAAGGATACCTGCGTAAGTAGAGGAGGTAGTTAGGGAGGTCCTTACCAATAATGGTGGAAAAGTGCAGCTGATCTTAAATGGAAGGTTCTTTGTGTTACTTTCCTCTCCCCCAACCCTGTACCCTGAGTACTTCCCAGTGGGCTGTTCTTCTAGCCAGTGTCTTGGATGTCCCCATGTCTTCCCTGTCAAGGGTTAACCTCCAGACAAAAACATTTACATTTGATTTGTGGACTCCATCTTTATAAACATCACAATTCTAAAAATAATCGTATTGCTTAAAAGGTTTGCCAGTATTTAAAACCTGTTTCTATTAAA
>NW_021914798.1:0-1211 GCF_006229205.1 Suricata suricatta | reverse complement strand
GGGGAAAAAAAGAAGACGGAGGGAAACAAACCATAAGAGACTCTTAAATACCGAGAACAAACTGAGGGTTGCTCAAGGGGAGGTGGGGGGGGAGGGGCTAAACGGGTGACGGGTACTAGGAGGGGACTTGTAATGAGCCCTGGGTATCGATGTAAGTGATAAATCATAGACTCTCCTCCTGAAACCAATATAGCCCCGTATGTTAACGAACTAGAATTTCAGTAAAAAACTTTTAAATGACAGCAATAATCATCTTTTTGTCCAATTTCAGACCTCTTAGAAGTATAAACCTAAGGAGAAATTTTAAGCTCTAAAAGGAAATTTATCAAGTCTCATTTCAATCTCATACACGTCACCTACATTAGTCTATAGTTTGGTGTACAGAGTATGTACAAGTTCTATGCATCATTCTGTAAAGCAAAACACAACACAACACAACACTTCGCCCACTAGAAAAAAATCTGAGAGGGAACACGTTCTGAGAAGTAGAATCACTGAGCTAGAAATGAGAGAGCTGATGTGGAAATAGTGAGTCACGCAACTATAATAATAGCCTTTCCGTTCCGATGTTGTCTTCTAACTTGGTTCAGAACTTTGAAAACACGATGTCTATATAAACATATTTGGTGTCACCACTGACTCACTGAGCTTTTGGCAAGTCTGAGTCTCTCGTCTTTGAGGGGGAGAAATTGAATACTGAGTTCATACACTCCACTGGAGGATTCCTGTTCTTGCAAAAAGGCTTTCTCTCAAAGCGCATTACCTTGAATTCATACCATACATTTGTTCCCTCCAAATTAAAACTTATCATACATCGCCAATGAGGAGGCTCCAAGTAATGGCCAAGGTCAGAGATAACAGCATATGAAGACCACGTCGCCTCACATTCCAATGGTGCACTGTCCACATTCCGTTATCTGAAGGCACGTCTGTAATCCACGGACGTTACCACAGCCAATGTTGCCTCCAAGTTCTCTCACATCAGCACCTAACTGGTTAATGTGAATACCCTTGGTTTATTTACCCTTTGAGACTTGACAGAAGATGAAACTTTGTCATAAAATTACTAAGAAGGCACCGTCCAAAAATATATGAAATACAGAAAACCCACCCATAATGTCATCCCCTCACCACATCGTTTTACTTTTTATTTCTCATTCCGGCTAAACTCCTATTTTTGTTTATTTATTTTTATTTTAGAGAGAGTGAGT
>NW_021914797.1:0-1211 GCF_006229205.1 Suricata suricatta | reverse complement strand
TGCCTGCTTGGGATTCTCTTTCTCTCTCTCTCAAAATAAATAAATAAATAAAAATGTTTTAAAAAACGTGTGATGGTGTTACACAGAGCTTCTGAATTCCCAAAGCCCTGTTGCCCCTATGTTCAGGAGGTTAAGAGGAAGAGACTGGACTATAAAAAAAATCAATTCCTAGTACAAATTTGCACTGAGATTTTGGAGCACATCCAATTTCCACAGTGACTGCATAAAGTACACCAGCACTGTAGAAATCAATATATCTAAAATTAGAACAACAAGCATCCTCAGTGTAAGTAAAAAACTGACGGTCACAGTATCCGTGCGTTTTTCTCCACAGGTTCAGAATCAAAGAAGTCGCACACTCTCAGATCCCTAATTCTTTAAAGGTCTCCTGTCACTAGGTCACGTCTTCCAAAGCCTTGCTATACAATCTTGCTTTCTGGATTTATTTTTACAGTTGTGGCAAGAATTTATTTGTGATTTCTCACAGTCGACAGTGGTTTCAAGTGCTTGTTCAGAACCGTCACAGGAACGGATTACGTTTTCTAAAGGACCCATCCAGGGCTCTCGAATTCGAGGTTGGTGCAAGGAAAGATGAAGCAAAGGATTTAGGGGGCTTTCATGAGCATGAGGAAGAAAAAAGGGCAGTGCCTGTGCTCTGAGGCTCTTGAGGGGAAAGGACAGCCCCACAGGAGCCTGAGCCCCGCTCTGAATACCCGTGTTCTTACGGCTCCAGCCTTCGGCCACAAAGCTCCAGTGCTGGAGACTGCCGAGGTCCCCGGCAATTTCTGGGAACCCCACCTCTAGACCTCAACGACAGCCCTCCTCGGTTCTCCGACCAGCTAGAGGCGCCCGGCCACGTTCCCAACCCCTACCCGAACTCACAGCCAGTCTCCTTCTTGATCTCCTCGAGCTCTTCGTCCCGCAGTAACGTGGAAGCCCGAGACCCCATCACCGAGCCGGGAGCTCCTCCGGGGAGCCGGGGCGCCAGAAGCGACAGCGGCGGCGGGAGGGAAGGAGGGAGGGGAAGGAGTAAGGCCCAGGGGTCAAGGAACGAGAGGGCAGTGTTCTTACTGCGGACCTGGGAAAGAACCCAGAGGTGGCGAGCAGAGGGGGGCGGTCCGAGGACCAACCAATTAGGAGCGAGGCTGCACCCGGCGCAGAAGCAGACGTGGTCGCTCTTAGCTCCAGCCCCCGAATGAATCAGCCTAGCA
>NW_021914796.1:0-1211 GCF_006229205.1 Suricata suricatta | reverse complement strand
TTTAAAATTTAACAATATCCTAATTGTATACCTACAAAGAGATGTTTTGACCTTTCCCCGTTTAGCAAATGATGCATACTGTCCTGTGGTTGGAATTAATTAGATAGGAAAAATGTGGCTTGTTAACACTTAAAATGGCACCTTATGTTTGGCTTTGTGACCAAGTGCATATGGAAATGTGTATTACTATTAAACTACATGACAGTAACATTTCATGACCTGATATTTAGTTCTTATATTTTGCGCTGAAAAATAAACTTTTTCATAATTTCAATATTTTTTCATACCTCATTTACAGTATATTTCCCAGCAATTAGATAAGAAAGTATGTTTCAGGTTGCTATTCCAAAGCATTTCCTACAGGGAATATATTTCAGAATTAGATAATCTTTATTCATGATAAATAAAAGCCCAATTATATCGTCATTGGCTTTTTCCTCATGACTCCATTTGTTCTGTTGGAGGAGCCGAAGGCTCTGGAGAATATATCTCAGACATGGGTTTGGCTTGGTCATAAGATACTGTTGCTGCTTCCTGTGGGCGCAGTCTGAGAAAGCCTGCAACTAGTTCCTGTGATATTTCTTTTCTCATTCTTTTCTCCTGGGTCATAATAAGTTGCGTAAATAATGAGTTTCTGGTCTCTGGTCTATATCAAAATGAAAATAAGGTGATATGAATCTTGAGCTGCAGTCTAGCTGGAATTAAGTTTAGGATTGGTACTGATTGGTATGATGTAATAAATTACAGTTAATGTGTATTTGTAGAAGCAAAGAAGCTTAAAATCATCAGTTAGTTTTAGTATGTAGAAGTGCTTGAGCTAGATTTCTTCTTTTCCTCCCCCAAATCTCCTGTCTTCCCTTTCCCACCTCGTCTCACACCGTTGTTGGGACTGTGTGGTGGGCTCATCAACCGACTTCCTGCCCTCTAGCTTCTGTGTGGTTTCAGCCAATGGAAAGATCCAGCAGGAGATCAGAGGGAAAAGGACACAGAAGTCAACCCCCCCCCTCCCCCTGCACACAACTTTCCTCCCTGCAAGCTCATCTTGGATGGGCTCTTTTCTTTAGGCTGAAAATAAATTACTTCTCAGGGCAGCCTACTTTCTGTAACTCTCCTCCTGGGTTCCAGAATCTTTCTTTTTGTTTGTGCTTGAAAGCCTGGAGGTGATGTCAGATCCATCACTCTGAGTCCCACATTCAGCCACTTTTCCTTGC
>NW_021914795.1:0-1211 GCF_006229205.1 Suricata suricatta | reverse complement strand
TTCGGAAATATTTTGATCATTTGGGGTCTTGCTTTAAGGCTTTGTTAGGTGGGGCCAGCGCAGCATTTAGACTAAGGCTACTTTTGCCCCACTACTGAGGGAAACATTTGTGGGGGCTCTGCCTCACGAATTATGAGCTTTTCTTCTCTGGCCCGTGGAAGAGGTGCTATTTCCAACCCTTTATGGGCTTCAAGTATTGTTCCCTTTATTTACAGTTCTTTCTCTAGTCTCAGGTAGTTTCCTCACACATACGTCAGAATCAGTACCCCAGTGAAGATTCTAGAGGGATCCTTTCCACAACTCCAGAGTTCCCTTTCTGCACAGCTGTCTCCTCTCTAACACCCTGCTGTGACAACTCCAGCCATCTGGGCCTCTGTAGACTCAGCTCTGTCTCCTCAACCCAGGAGCCAGCTAAGCTCCTCCCACCCCTGCAATGGCTGCCTGGAACCTGGGCTGGCTCCTCCCACCCCTGCAATGGCTGCCCAGAACCTGGGCTGGCTCTGAAATGCTCTCCAGGCAGTAAACCGGGGCTCTCTAGGTCTCTCCTTACTAGTCTCCCATCTCTCAAAGATCACTGTACAGCACTAGCTCTTGCCCAGTGTCTTGCAAAGCACTATTTCATATGCTTTCTATGGTTTTGTAGCTGTTTTCAGATGGGAGGATAAATGTGGCCCCTGCTACTCCATCTTGGCCAGGACCGGAAGCCCTTCCATGAACTTAAGATCTTGCTGTGGAAGAGTCTGCAAAGATGAATTAAAGAAAACGTAGGGAGTAACACATCAGTGAGTGTTAAACTCTGCGCATGACTCTTATTGCTCTGGGAAATTAAGTCTAAAGGAAAATTTAAGTTCAAGTAATAATGACATGAGGTTTGTTGAATATCTGATAACAGAGTATGTTTTATATTTCCAATAAGGAACAAATGGGAGGATTGGACAAAAATTGTACGTGGGTGGTTTTGGTAGAGATAAGAAGTGAACACAGCAAACGGATTTATCTGGTGTTGAAATCTGTAGTGTCTGCTCTCACTGTTTTAAAGAAAAGATACAAACTACATCATACTCATCTATTTATTTGTTCTTTGATTCAGATATTTATTGAACATTTACATGCCATAGGTTATCCTCTGGGAAACTGCTTGTGTAATAACGAATGAGGCAAACGTTTGAAGCACAACTCATGTAGGAGAAATGTATATACAAATATTCATT
>NW_021914794.1:0-1211 GCF_006229205.1 Suricata suricatta | reverse complement strand
CTTTTACAGTGGTTTCTCGATTAAGTTAAATGATTAAAGCAAAGACAGTCAGGAATATGGTGATTCTTTAGTGGCAGCAAAGAAAATGTGCTCAAATTAGCAATGTAACAAGCCATGAATAGGTCAAATACACTTCACCCTTCAACGAGGGGTTTAGAGACACCCACCCCCACACATTTGAAAATCACTTTTGACTCCCTCAAAACTTAACTACTAACAGCCCACTGCTGACCAGAAGCAGTACCAATAACATAAGCAGTCAGTTAACACATTTTATAAATTACATGTATTATGTACTATATTCTTACAATAAGTTGGAGAAAAGAAAATGTTATCAAGAACATCATAAGGAAGAAAAACTATTGTACACATTTATTGGAAAAACCCACCTCTAATTGGACCCACACATTTCAAACCTGTCCTGGTCAAGGGTCAACTCTAGTAACATGTGTAAAAAGGAGAAACTGGTGATTTATGTCCCGGAACTGCAGTTTCAACATGGAGAGTTCAACATCAGGGGTTCCTGTGGCTTCAAGTTCCTCAACTTTATAAAATAATGGCAACAAAACCGGACTCAAAGTGAGAGATGGGAACCAGGGAACCCTCTGGCTATAAAACTGCAATGGCGGAGTGCATGGGTGGCTCAGTCAGTTAAGCATTCGACTTCAACTTGGTCATGATATCATGGTTCATGGGTTTGAGCCCCGTGTCAGGGTCTGTGCTGACAGCTCACAGCCTGGAGCCTGCTTTGGGTTCTGTGTCTCCCTCTCTCTCTGTTCTTCCCCTGTTTGTGCTCTCTCTCTCTCTCTCAAAAGTAAGTAAATATTTTAAAAAAATAACTTCAATGGAAATGTGATCCCCTAAGTTTCAAGTTCCAGGGAGCTGTATCCACAAAAGCCCAAGGCTAAAAAAGCCAACCCACTGCTTCTGATGACAGCTGATGTGGAGTTTGGAAAGGAGGTGCTGATGTGTTAGTCCCTTTTTGTGCATCTGAAGCCCAGAAACACATCCCGAGTTCCAGCGTCGAGGAGCTCAGCCCTCTGTAAGCAAAGCTGGTCACCGGACATTGGTCTGGATGCAAGATGCTTAACTTCCTGCAAATGAAACAAGCTTAACTCTCTTCCTGCCCTCTAGCATCTTTCAATTTTTCCCAGGCCTTAATTTTGCTGGGGCGGGTGCCAGGGGGTGTGGCAGCCAGGAAGACTGACGTG
>NW_021914793.1:0-1211 GCF_006229205.1 Suricata suricatta | reverse complement strand
GAGAGATTTGTATTCCCGGAGGGTCATCTGTAAAATGGGAATAATAATAACAACTTTGTAGAGAGCGACAGGCACAGTGGCGGGGACAGGGCTAATGTGATGAAATACAGGGGAGAAACATATAGGCAGAGTCTACACTCACGTATGTGCTGTATCCCAGGCTCCCCCTCCCACCTCATGTCACCTGCCCAGATTTTCCCACCTGTGTATATATGCGAAAAGGTCCCTGATCTTTGGAAAAATAAAAATGCCTCATTTTTCTCCCTTCTATCAAATTGATCACATTAGCTCCTGCTTTAAAAAAACACTGTTCAGTCCTCACTGCTACTGGACGGCAGAGACCAATGCATGATTTATCTGCCAGGACACATCATTTTTCAGAAACAGGAGACCGTCTCTGTTTCTCCTGGATAAGAAGTTCCTAAAATATTAACACCTTCCCTTTTGGTTCCTAGTCTATTGTTCCAAAAATTAATTGCCTAATTTTGCTTAAAAAAAATAGTGGAATCACCTTATGGGGTAGAAAATTCCTGCTTGAGCGTCCCTGCCGATGTGATAACATACTAATGAAAATAGGAGCATCTGCTGATTGCGTCACTTGGACAAAGTGTCATGGGACCCCCAGGCCAAAAATCGGAGCGACCCGAGAGGGTGACGATGTGGCACCCACCATCACATGTGTCCTCTGAGCATCTGAGCACTATTTCCCCCCAGTTGGTCTGCTTTTTAAATCTGTTCCTGTCACTCAAATAAAAGTCCCTGAGAAGAGGGCGTTGGCCTTCCTTTGCTGTCACAGCGAATAAATGCATGATGGCACACCAGACCAGTGGCAGCCGAGGGGCAAGAAAAGGAGGCTGATGAGAAAGTTCCAGCCTCCAACGTGTGCGGCCGAACTCAGGGACCCTGACTCAGGAAACAACCACCTTTAATTGTAACAGGAAGTCTGTGGGGTGGGCGGCTCCAAGGCTGGTGCACCAGCTCAACAGCATTTTAGCACGATACCACACAAGCGCGCCCGTGACATCGTGACTGCTCCCAAGAGGGCAGCCACCGGCCCGATCACCACGTCCTCACATGAGGAGATCCAAAAGCGGGGAGAGAAAGGCCAACAAAACGAAAACGAAACAAAGCAAAACAAACAAAAAACCAAAGCAAACAAAAACCAAAACAAACAAAAAAACAACCATAACAGGAAGGGAAAGGCTGATCGG
>NW_021914792.1:0-1211 GCF_006229205.1 Suricata suricatta | reverse complement strand
TCAGAGGCAAAGCAGGAGAGAAGCCATTCCTTCTCATCTACTTTCAAATATTTATTCTTCTAGAGAGAGCTTTCTGCCTTTGGCAATCCCGGAAACTTGGGCCTATCATTCAGCTGCTTTCAGATCTTCAGCTATTACCTATCTGGGGAATCCGGTCCAAACTCCCCAGCATGACAGACACAGTGCTGATGACCTGACTCCTGCCCATCTTGATTCCCACTTTCTACAGTGTTTCCTTTGCTTCTTGAATTATTCATAAGTGAATGTTCACAGCCAGTAGCTCTGCCCAGGCCCTGGGCAGAACAGCAGTATGCCAGCCTTCAGACTGTGGAGTTTGGGAAGGCAGACAAGCAAAAAAATGCCATGTCAGAATTTTTGCTGTAGAGTGAGACATATTCACAGGTAAGAATTCATAATCAATCAAAGGAGACAATTTTATTTCCTAGATCTTTAGAGGGGATTCTGGCTCAGAGGCTTGTTGGCAGGAACCTCTAATTAAAACAAAGGTACTGGATGAGGGTGGAACTATGTGCTTAGAAATGAGTGCTGAAGCTTCTAGTCTAGGTCAGCATAGCAGAGATGTTCAGACCCCCAGAGGAGGCAGCATAGCACAGTAGCTGTGGACACAATCCCCGAGCCTCTGAACTCTGCCTTTACACCTGAATAGCTATGCTACTTTGAGGAAGTAACCAACAGTCAAAGCCTCAGTTTTCTTATCTGTATGAAGTTTAAATGTGATAATGAATATAAAATATTAACACAATGACTGGCACATAGCAGGCCCTGAGTGAATGGAATCTGTAAGTGTTAAGAAGAGGAAGTGAATCAACGATACCCCAATTATGGAAAGAGCCCAAATGTCTATCTACTGATGAACAAAGAAGATGTGTGTGTGTACAAATCTTGCCATTTGCAACAACATGGATGGAGCTAGAGAGTCAGTCAGAGAAAGACAAATACCATATGATTTCACTCATATGAAGAATTTAAGAAACAACACAAATGAACATGGGTTGAAGAAAAGACAGGCAATCCAAGAAACAGACTCTTAGCTATAGAGAACAAACTGATGGTTACTGGAGGGGAGGTGGGCAGGAGGATGGGTTAAATGAGTGATGGGTATTAAGGAGGGTACTTTTTGTGATGAGCAGCAGGTGTTGTATGTAAGTGATGGATCACTAAACCCTATACCTGAAACTAATATTGCACCG
>NW_021914791.1:0-1211 GCF_006229205.1 Suricata suricatta | reverse complement strand
TTTAAAATTTAACAATATCCTAATTGTATACCTACAAAGAGATGTTTTGACCTTTCCCCGTTTAGCAAATGATGCATACTGTCCTGTGGTTGGAATTAATTAGATAGTAAAAATGTGGCTTGTTAACACTTAAAATGGCACCTTATGTTTGGCTTTGTGACCAAGTGCATATGGAAATGTGTATTACTATTAAACTACATGACAGTAACATTTCATGACCTGATATTTAGTTCTTATATTTTGCGCTGAAAAATAAACTTTTTCATAATTTCAATATTTTTTCATACCTCATTTACAGTATATTTCCCAGCAATTAGATAAGAAAGTATGTTTCAGGTTGCTATTCCAAAGCATTTCCTACAGGGAATATATTTCAGAATTAGATAATCTTTATTCATGATAAATAAAAGCCCAATTATATCGTCATTGGCTTTTTCCTCATGACTCCATTTGTTCTGTTGGAGGAGCCGAAGGCTCTGGAGAATATATCTCAGACATGGGTTTGGCTTGGTCATAAGATACTGTTGCTGCTTCCTGTGGGCGCAATCTGAGAAAGCCTGCAACTAGTTCCTGTGATATTTCTTTTCTCATTCTTTTCTCCTGGGTCATAATAAGTTGCGTAAATAATGAGTTTCTGGTCTCTGGTCTATATCAAAATGAAAATAAGGTGATATGAATCTTGAGCTGCAGTCTAGCTGGAATTAAGTTTAGGATTGGTACTGATTGGTATGATGTAATAAATTACAGTTAATGTGTATTTGTAGAAGCAAAGAAGCTTAAAATCATCAGTTAGTTTTAGTATGTAGAAGTGCTTGAGCTAGATTTCTTCTTTTCCTCCCCCAAATCTCCTGTCTTCCCTTTCCCACCTCGTCTCACACCGTTGTTGGGACTGTGTGGTGGGCTCATCAACCGACTTCCTGCCCTCTAGCTTCTGTGTGGTTTCAGCCAATGGAAAGATCCAGCAGGAGATCAGAGGGGAAAGGACACAGAAGTCAACCCCCCCCCTCCCCCCGCACACAACTTTCCTCCCTGCAAGCTCATCTTGGATGGGCTCTTTTCTTTAGGCTGAAAATAAATTACTTCTCAGGGCAGCCTACTTTCTGTAACTCTCCTCCTGGGTTCCAGAATCTTTCTTTTTGTTTGTGCTTGAAAGCCTGGAGGTGATGTCAGATCCATCACTCTGAGTCCCACATTCAGCCACTTTTCCTTGC
>NW_021914790.1:0-2397 GCF_006229205.1 Suricata suricatta | reverse complement strand
TATGTTATGCCTCAGAGTGAAACATTAACTGGAATATTTTATTCAGCAAATGCTCTTTTCTAAAGCGAGCCTTGCTACAGTGATTTTTATCATGAACTTACCTGTGAATTTCTTTTTGGGTTAAATGGTAGGAGAAAAGAGATACGGGATATCTAGTGCAACAGAGTTGGATAAGCTCATCGGACACGTATTGGATACATGATAACATTAACACCACAGGAGTAAAAGAGAATCAGTTTATGGGAGAACACACCCGATCTGTTTGTTAAATATATAGCTAGATAGCACGTGTACCAGTTGCTTGGATAAGCAAGATTAAATTCATTTGCTGTTCCTAATCCTATTTCAACTGTAAACTCCTCAGTGAGACAGAATGAGTTACTGGGATGCAAAGAGGAAACCACACTGGAAAATTTTTCAAAACAAGGATCCCTCAGTGGTTTAGTCAGTTGAATGTCTGACTCCTTTTAAAAAAAAAATGTAAAATGTTGATTTTTGAAGGTGGGAGGGGCAGAGAGAGAGGGAGACAGAGATCCAAAGCAAGCACCAGGCTCTAAACTATCAGCCCAGAAACTGATGTGGGGCTCAAACTCTTGAACTGTGAGATCATGACCTGAGCCAAAGTTGAACACTCAACTGACTGAGCCACTCAGTTACCCCAATGTCTGACTCTGGATTTCAACTCACATCATGATCTCAAGGTTCATGATTTCAAGTTCTGCATCAGGCTCTGTGTTGGTGGCATAGAGCCTGTTCAGGATTCTCTCCCTCTCTCTGCCCTTGTTTTGATCATATTCTCTGGGGGGGAAAAAAAGAAAAAAGAAAAAGAAAAGCAAATTGCTCAAAATCATGTTTGTGTATTATCCCACACATTCAGACAACAGGAGTATATAAACACTTGATAAAAATCACACAGCTAGTAATTGGTGGACTAACATCCAACCAACTGAGTAACCAAAAAAACAACCAAACAAAACACATAAAGCAAGAGTCTAAAACCATAGCATTAATCAATATTCTACACAGATTCTTCACATGACTGAATCTCATTGAGCTTCGACTATTTCATCAGGCACAGAAGTAATCACATGTATCTTGTAAGACACTCCTGCAGGATAATGAGATCATTACTTGGAAATGGCTCACATAATTCTGGGCCCAGAGCACACTACATATTGAATAATGTTAATACACCTCTCCACTTCTGTACAAGTAAAACAAAGTGATCCAACTTGAGCAAATCAAACTATAAATAATATTTTTAAGACATCAAAGCAGGTTTTAAAAAATTCAGAGAAACGTGGGTGCGTTGCATATTAAGAAAGGGCAGTCAGACCACAATAACAGAGAGGCGTCTGAGAAGACAGAAGTCAGAAGATAGAAAGGACTACTATATTTGGCAGAAGAAAGGAAATGTGATTGTTTAAAAAAAATTAGTTTCTGGATGACATCAAGAAGGAAACACGGCTTATGTGTAGTCTGTTGGTGGACAGCTGAGGCAGTGTGATGTGGTAGAAACTAATAAGGATATCCAGCACAGTCAGAATATTTCCCACAGAAATATTGACATTCCCAAGGATGATGACAAGGAATGGACTAAAGAGAACACAAGCAGCTAAGGTAAAAATAACTGAAAATCACTGAAAGTGATCCTGGCTCATGAACTTTTTTTTGTTTGTTTATTTGTTTATGTATTTTGAGACAGAGAGAGAGGGAGAGACAGAGAGAGAGAGAGAGAGAGAGAGAGAGAGAGAGAAAATCCCAAGCAGTCTTGTGCTGTCAGCACAAACCCCAACACAAGATTCCATCTAACACACCATAAAGTCATGACTTCATTCGAAATCGGAAGTTGGACACTTAACCGACTGAGCGACCTGGGGTCCAACGTGTTCTATGTACCTACTTTTTACCATTAAAAACATTAAAAAGGTCATTGTGTGCATGTTTAAATATATATATGCAATATGATAATTAATGTTTAAAATATGCATGCAAATATTAATAAATTAAGATAGTAGATTAATGTAATTAATTTGACTAAATTTACCCAATATAGAATGGAAAAAATTAATAACCTGGAACAACAGTTTTAACAATCTGAAATTACTTACTAGATAGTTCTTATTTTTGAATTTTGTTCAATAATTGGGAGGAATACAATTAATTTAACACTTTTAATTACTAACAAAAATGATCTAATTTAAATGAAATAGTTTACAACCAATTATACCATCTATTAATCTCCTTCCACTTTCTCCTTTAGAAGATGAAAGCCACAAAATAAATGGCTCCAGGGAATCTCACTTGGGTGACTGAGTTCATGATCACAGGAGTCTCAGACCGCCCAGAGCTCCAGATTCCACTCTTCTTTGTTTTCCTGCTGATCTATGGGCTGAC
>NW_021914789.1:0-1211 GCF_006229205.1 Suricata suricatta | reverse complement strand
CAAATTTATTATATGTAAAACCAAAAGTAAAAGATGTCTGGATAATGTCAAATATTGGGAATATTTGGACATGTTTCCAACCACTGTTTTTCTTTAGTCAGTTATATCCTCTTGTCGTGCACTTGGGAATACCCTATTTGAAATGAATTCCTCTAAGTAGTATTGATTTTGTAGTTTAGAGCCTGTTAATTCACCTGTACATCGAATTCAATACTGTAATTAGTAAACATTTTGTTCAGTTTTGGATTTGTAATAATTATACTGGTGTTTAATAGTTGGGACCCATGCCATGAATTGACTTCATTTTACTATGTCCAACTTGTTAAACAAGAGGGAATGTTACTTGGTATTTAGCTATACCTATCTTCTCAAATTCCACTTTACAGATAAATAAAATAGAGGTTATTGAGGACTCTAAATATGAAAATATACCCAATGGGAAGTAAAGGTAAGTTGTTGACTAAATCAGGAGACATAAGTTAAGAAACGTGTGTATGTCTATACTGATAGGCAAGACCAACAGAAAGATATTTAGAATTTCTTTTAACTTTACTTTTTTCTTTTTTATAAATAATGTGATTTCTCTATAAAGCTAAATGACACAGCCAAGATCAAGTCACATGGTGAAGGTAATATAAGACTAGAAGTGAAGATTTATTAAATTCTTATTCTAGCTCTAATATTAACTGATGATTAATATTTTGCAAGTCACCTATCCCATATGAGTTCCTGCGACCTTCAGCTGACCTATGAGCCAGAGGATTCAGGGCCTAATTTCCATGTATTCTGTTTGACACGACTTCCACAGAAAAAGCAGAGCACGGCAGGCTTAGCATTTTCCATTGGAATAAAGTCTTGGTAGTCTCCAACCAGACAATGTATTTCTTCTCCAATGAATTATTTTTTACCTTTAAGATATCTGCTGTACTTAACAGACAGTGATAGAACTTCTAAAACTCATCTATAATCTGTCTAGGAAAAACATTCAGGTCTAATTGTGAACTGTTTTAGCTGAGGATAATTCATTGAAATCAGAGAATTCACTGCTGAAATAATTATAAAGTTGACTAGAAGAAATAGTTGTATAGAATTTCCAGTGTCTTTTCATAATGCTTATAAAAAGAACTGTAAATTTTATTTTATTTTACTTTAATGTTTTTATTTTATTTTTGAGAGAGAGAGAGCTTGGGGGAGGGGCAGAGAGAAGTGGG
>NW_021914788.1:0-1211 GCF_006229205.1 Suricata suricatta | reverse complement strand
GATAAATGCTTAATTTTTGTAAAACATTATTTTACTACTGTCCTGATACCATCAGTTGATACTAATATAATATATATATATATATATATGTATATATATATATATTTCTTCTTATAGAGAAGAAGAATAAAATACAAACTGATTTAATGTTCTCAGGAGAAAGGATTACTTAGAGCTGGAATTATGTGCCACAGATACTTAGGTATTTATTTATTTTCTAACTACGTAAGGTTCCCTCAGCTGCAAAAAGGAACACCTCTAAGGGGGGTAGTGAAGCTCATCTCAAAAGAAAAAAACCCACATTAATGGGAAGCTTTGTATATTGTAAGTGTTTAAAGAATTGTAGCTATTCTAATTATTTGAACTATTGTATTGAAAGGACATTCTAGACTACCAAATAATACAGAAATGTAAATTATATAAGACTATCATTGCATTGTTGAATTCTTATGTGGGATGTACCGGCAAGATAAGTTTTGCATAAAGAGAAACAATCTTAGAATTTATCCAATAGAATTTGCATATAAAAACATGGAAATAGCCTTTTAAAAATAGTGCTCTTCCCCTCCCTTGAAAAAAACCAGCAAATAAATGGTAGCACCATTTGTTTTTTTATAGTCAGTATTCTCATAAAGCTTTTGTCCAATCAGAATAAAGGCCAACACATTTTAATAAGTTTATTAATAGCTTACCTTACTTGACTTGCATTCATTGTGAATATCCCATAGAAAAAAACACACAAGCCAACCAGCGCTGCAGGAATCAGCATTCCAGTATACCATCCCAGCCACGCAAAGTAGAGCCCGATCTTCTCACCAAAGTATAGCCTGCGTGAGAAAGCAAACCTTTAGCTTATGGCGATGTAAGCAACACTACAAATACTGATGTCACACCTCATCAGAATTTCTGATGGATATACTGGCTGGCTCAGTTCCTGTGTGGTATCTTTTTAAAAAAAATTTTAACATTTATTTGTTACTGAGATACAGAGAGACACAAAGAATGAGCAGGGGAGGGGCAGAGAGAAGGGGAGACACAGAATCCCAAGCAGGCTCCAGGCTCTGAGCTGTCAGCACGGAGCCCAATGCAGGGCTCAAACCCACAAATTGTGAGATCATGACCTGAGCTGAACCGACTGAGCTACCCAGGCATGCCCTCCAGGGGGGTATCTTAATATTCCCACTTGTTAATGAATCCAATGATGGTGATTG
>NW_021914787.1:0-1211 GCF_006229205.1 Suricata suricatta | reverse complement strand
AAAAAAAGAGAGAGAGACCTAGTTTGTGTGGCCCAGTTCACAAGCCCTTCAGAATTCTGTCTGGAGCTGGCCAGCTCTCAGCAATCAAGCTGGTAAGGTTGAGGAGGGCGGTGATGGCAGACTCAGCCCCTTTTCTTAGAAACCACATTTCTTCCTGGAAACACGAGGCTTAGGTGTGCAGAGCTGGACTGCAATGCGGAGGGCTCTCCGCTGCACTAAACACTCCTGCATATTCGGTCACTTGTACCTGCCCAAGGCTACAGGCTAAGGCAGGCACAGCAGGGACCAGAATCCCTCCACAGCCACATAGGCTGTGAATTCAGGAACCCAAGGTGGGGCGGCGGCCAACTCCAAAACCACCTCATACCTGCTGATGACACAGCCCCCACCCGTCCCTCGGGGGCTGCCAGATCTAACACAAACAGAAGACTCCCAGTGAAATCTGGGAAAAGTTTTCAATTAGCAATAATCACGCCTCGGATAAACTTCATTGGCTATGATACTGCCACTGCGCAAAGCTTCCCAGTGAAATCTGAATTTCAGGTACACAACAAATAATTTTTTTAGTTATGTAAGTCCCAAATATCACATGGGACAGAGTTAGCCTTAAAAAAAATTATCTGAAATTCACACATATCCGAGCATGCTGCCTCTACCAGTGGTTTTCGCTGCATGAGGACATTCCATCACGTGGCACTGACCACACACTCCCCTCCCCGGGAATGGGTGTGGTACACACACACAGGTACATCAAGAAGCTCTGGCTGTCCCACAGACCGTGAGCAGGGAATCCACAGCCCCACGCAGGACGCAGAGCATCCCAACAGAGGGGAATGCTTCTAAACATGTCCAGAGTCCATAAATCTCTAGTTTTTTTCCCCTTAGATTCATGTGTTTACATGCTTTAATTTTAATTTATTCTTTTGAGGTTTTTTTTTTTTAGTTGGTTAACATACAGTGCAATAGTGGTTTCAGGAGTGGTTAGTGATTCATCACTTCTATGTAACACCCAGTCACAAGTGCCCTCCTTAATGCCCATCCCCTATCACCTCCCTCCATCAACCCTCAGATTGTTCTCTGTCCTTAAGAGTCTCTTGTGGTTTGTTTCCCTCCCTTCTCCCCCCGCCCTTCCCCCATGTCTATCTGTTTTGTTTCTTAAAGTCCACATATGAGTGAAATCATATGGTATCTGTCTTTCTCTGATAGATTTT
>NW_021914786.1:0-1211 GCF_006229205.1 Suricata suricatta | reverse complement strand
TGCTTGAGGAGAATGCTTCTTTAGTATTTTCAGAAGCAGACTCAATTTTGTTGCCCTCACTTGTTATTTCTAATATTTCTGCACATGGCAGCAAACAAGCAGAGTTGGCTATGTCTCCTAATATATTCTAGAGTGACGTGGAATTGCATCCCACTTCACTGGCAACTACTAGAGTAGCAGGTATGCCTGAGGTTGAGAGCTCCTGGCCTAAATAATTACAACCACCTGTAAAGAAAGACAGAAAACTGGAATAAGTACGCCATCAGAAACACAAGTGTAAGATTTCCCACAGTATAAATAGGCAAGATACCAGCATTATGAAATAATAAAAGATTAAAATGAACCAAGTGGACATATTATGACAAAGATAATAGTTGAACTGAAACATAATATAGTTAAATAAGCAGTAGGATTAATGCAGCTAAAAAGAAATAAATTTTTGACCTGAAGGAATTCTTCCCAAAAGTCCTAGAAAAGGATAAAGAGGTAGGAGAAAAAAGTTAACAGATACAGAAGATAAATGGTAAGTGTTCAACCAGATATGAGAAGTCTGGAAAGAAAAGAAATGGAAAAGATAGTCTATGTTTTCTCCACAAATTCTAGCAAGCTAAATTCAATAGCTCATTAAGAAGATTATACATTTTGATCAAGTGAGATTTATTCCAGAACAAAAAAAGGTTCAACATATAAATGTCAATCAATGTGAAACACCAAAGAATAAAGGGGAAAGGGTATAAAATGAATACCTCAGTGAATATACAAAATATATATATATTTGACAGAATTTTACAAACTTTCATGATAAAACCACTCAATAAACTAGGAATAGATGGAAATGACCTTAATACAATACAGGCCTTATATAAAAATCCAACATGGAACCTCATACTCAATGGTGAAAGAATAAAGATTCTTCCCTAAGAGTATGAACAAGATAGGAATACTCACTCTCAACTATTTACTTTCAACATAGTATTGGAAATTTTAGAGCTATTAGTCAAAAAAATTAAATAAAATAATTCCAAATTGGGAAAAAAAAGTAAAATTATCTGTGTGGATGACATGAGCTTATATGTAAAAAAAAAAAAAAAAACCAAACCTATATACTTTTAATGTTTTAATTTAAATTCCAGTTAACATACAGTATAATACTAGTTTCGGGCATACAATATAGTGATTCAACACTCCATACAACACCTGGTGCTCATCAC
>NW_021914785.1:0-1211 GCF_006229205.1 Suricata suricatta | reverse complement strand
GCTAGACCCAAAGTCGCATCCTCCTCTGGGGGCATTAGTAGCATCCTTTCTTATGTGATAATAAGGCAATAATAGTAACTGGGCAATTCTCTGATCCTTAATAATGTGTTTGGTGAAAGGAGGAGGAGACACCAACCCCTTGATCTCTCCCTGATAATCAGTATCAATGACCCAAGGGGTTATAGTGATGCTCTAAAGGCAGATGGAGCTCCGTCCCAATATTGGTCAGACTACCCCTAAGGGCCGGGGCCCTTTATACTGGTGGGAACAGTTACAGGAGGCGAATCAGGCGTTAGTATCCTGCAGGTGGTGGAACAGAGGTCCAGTCCTGCGCTGCCTGGCATTCTCCTGTAGAGCTTATAGACAGATTGAAATTGGAGAACCGACTGTGAGGGCTGAGGGATGTTGCCCCAATTAGTGCCATGGCTGGGAGCTGGCCCCTCAATCAGTTCCCCTGTTTCTGAGATTTTTGGAGATTGGTCCCCAGTGGTTGGCCATTTTTGTGAAATTTTGATTTCCAATCTTTGGCCCAGTGAAAGCCCTTTTGAACCTAGGACACATAGTTCTGGGCATGTTGTTATTATTGATGACCTGAGGAACAGGTGCCCTTGGCAGGGAGGTAAATGCTTTTCACTTAGGGCAGTCTCTACTGAAAGGCCCCACTTTCCCACAAGAATAGCAATTAGACCTCGAGGAGGGGTTTTCGCCCTTTGTACCTCCTGACTGCCTTAAGGACCTGACATATTAAGGGTCTGTTTCTCCCATTAAAGTTGCTGTGAAAGCCATATTCTGGATAAAGGCTGGACTTACATCTTCAAATTGATTGACATGATCCCTTAAGGTGTCTGTTTTTCTTATAGGCCATAAAAAGGACTGGCAGGCAGAAGAGGCATTTTCAAACGCTAGTAGTTTAATGACAATGCCCACGGCCTCATCATTAGTTATCACACTAACAGCTTGTAGGAGTCTAGATAAACCATCCTCAGAGCTTTCTTCCGAATGTTGTTGGATTTCTCCAAAGGTAGCGGACCTGCCTGTTGCAATCAGCAATGTTCTCCATGCGTGATAGGCTTAACCAGTGACCTGTTGTGAAGTGTCCTGGTCAAGATACATCTGAGCTTAAGCAGTGTCCAAATGACCCTTGCCCAGAAGGTTATCAAGGGCATTGTCTCTCCTATTCGACATTTTGTTTACTGCTGCTCTTTTCCTAG